>NC_137819.1:47651567-47656567 GCF_963921795.1 Nannobrachium achirus | reverse complement strand
TCCTGATATCCTCATTTTATGAGACATTCTTTGTTTAACAGCGTAAGCCAATGTGCCTAACTAGCCAGTTCAATAGCTAGTTTTAGTGAGAACCACAGTGAGCCCTTTCATTCCCATTGTTTGT
Organism: Nannobrachium achirus; assembly: GCF_963921795.1. Lineage (NCBI taxonomy): Eukaryota > Metazoa > Chordata > Actinopteri > Myctophiformes > Myctophidae > Nannobrachium > Nannobrachium achirus. The sequence goes on along the minus strand of NC_137819.1, from coordinate 47,656,443 downwards.
TTGTCTCTTCTAGGTCTGGTGGTACAGACTAAATGGACTATTCGTTTCCAGACCTTTTCTGTATAGAATAGATAGACATAGAATGTAGCTTAGACTGCTTAGGCAGCACTATGATACATACAAAAATAAAATAAAAATAAAATAAAAAACATTAAAAGATAATATGATTCTCTATGTTGTAGCCTATACTGGTAACGGAAAAAATAAAAAAGGAATGTACTTAAGAATATTGTAACCTTGTTTGAAAAGGTGTCATATAATCCCATGAGGGATGGGCCACAAGGTGGCATGACACTCAAATAAAATAATTCATTAATTAATTCATTCATTCATTCATTCATTGATGCAGTGTGGTGGTTTTAAAACATGTTGTGCCCAAGGCATACCAATGGGCAAGTAAAAATCTCATGGTGAAAATAGACTATGTCAATGTCTTGTGAGCTTGTATATCTGATATGTATTTATTTAGGGGGGGACGTTAGTAAAGTTCAAATAATACAAATAAATAATATCTATATTTAAGATTTTTGCCTATAATGACAAAATGGAGACAATAATTTCAGGATATAGAATTTGCTCTGTATTGGGAAATGAGTGAGCACAAAGTATTGATATACCTGTAGTGCTGTAAATGACAAAATAATTGCGAGTCGCAGTTTAGTATCAAAACCTCCACCGGCCGTCCGTCCCTGAGTCACACGTCACACGTCACACTTTTGCCCTGCTCATATCTCCGCATCAGTATGACATCACACTGCTGACATCACTCTGACATCACAGAGTCCACAGCTGATGATGTGGCGTGATGTCATACAATACACAAACAAGCCCTATATAAAGGGGCATTGTCTGTCGTACATTTCGGTCAATTCCAGTGGGGATGCCATTGAAATGTTAATCTAGTTGTACAAAGTAATCAAAGAATGGGTTGACTGGTAGGCTGGTTGACTGCTTTATCTGTGGAGAGTGTATGTCACTGAGAGTCCTTTTATAGCGATTGAAATCATGATGAGGTCACGATGAGTCATCTATGCCCAAATATAGATTTCTAGGTCAGATGGCCCATGGAGTTTGTGATGTCAAACCTAGCAACCCAATATAAACAAACCTGATGTCAGACCTGAAGTATCCTTTTATACCCATATATGGAGATACAGAGATCTCCATATATGGGCATAAAAGGATACTTCAGGTCTGACATCACTCCATATATGGGCATATTAGAAAGCCCATATATGGGCATATACGGATGACATCAGGGATATCCATATATGGGCATAAAAGGGACAAGGGCTTACAGTTAAGAGATCTCCATATATGGGCATATCAGAAAGCCCATATATGTTCATATACTGATGACATCAGGAATATCCATATATGGGCATAAAAGGGACAAGGACTTACAGTTAAGAGATCTCCATATATGGGCATAAAGGGACAAGGACTGTTACAGTAGATATAGAGATGTCCATATATGGGCATAAATGAACAAGGACTGACAAACACTGAGATCTCCATATAACCTATGGGAATATAAGGGACGAGGACAATGCGTAGCATTGTGAGCTTGTAGACCTATTTTCTAAATATTGTTGTACATTAAAAACTTGAAATGGGTCGTTCTGCATAGTACTTGGGATTTGTTGATGTAAATGTTCACATAGAGTGTAATAATTGGTAAAACAAACTTTTGGCCTATTTGTGGAGATAAGCGACCAACGGTCGCTTATCTCCCGATTAGGGAGTCTTACTGGTGTATTACTTTTTGCATAACTGTATATTGCAACAATGTGCGATTGTCTGTCTGTGTGTCTGTGTGTGTGTGTGTGTGTGTGTGTGTGTGTGTGTGTGTGTGTGCGTGTGCGTGTGCGTGTGCGCGTGTGTGTGTGTGTGTGTGCGCGTGTGTGTGCGCGCGTGTATGTGCAAGCATGTGACATCCCAACTGGCAACTCTGAAGGTGCTGCTAATGATTAAAACAGAACCATGACGGTTGTGGAAAAGAGACCAACTAAACTGAAACAATGCAGTATTTTCTACAAAACTGTATCAGCCACTACTATGAAACTGCAATCTAATGCTTCACAACGTGTGGAGTGAGCGATATCACACGCACTCTAATATGATGAAACAGTATGCTGTAATTTTTAGCCCCATGCCATAGAAAAATGCCAATTATGGCAATTAGGGTTAAATACAGCTCTTAGCATAAATTGAGCCTTTTCTTGCACTCCAATGAAGGACCACATGGAAATGTTGATTTAAATGATAGCTGATGTGGGCTATGGTAAAATCTATAATTCAACAATAGTCAATAAAATAAAAGCTCATATGATTTAGTCACAACTGCAATTAGGAATAATGGACTGTTTTGAAGCTGTGTGGCAGATGGGAACAATGGAATGGACTATGCATGTAGGGCTGTGTGTGGCGCTGTGCTGTTTGAGCTGGTTGCAACATAGCTGTGCTGAATTAAATACATGTCCACTCGACCTCCTACTCACCTCCATTGACCAAACAGAGCATTTAGGCCTAGAATTATTGAATGCTTTAACCAGTGAAAAATAGCAGATATACAAGCTCACAGCGCGGCACCGAGTGCTGCGCTGCGAGCTTGTAGATCTGCTATTTTTGAAAAAGTCGTGAAAATGTGTGCAAATCTTTGAATATATGCATTTTCAAAGCGAACGTTTGTAACTCAAATTTTGCTTCTGGGTGGTCCCTGGCTGGAAGTAAATATTTTGAGATGGGGGTCCGTGGCCAAATAAATATCATTTTGGGGTCCTTCACATGAAAAGGTTTGAGAACCACTGACATACTGTAGTAGTCTCTCAAGAACAGACTAACTGAGCTCCATTTAAGAGAAAAGGACCTTTTCTTTGACGATGGCTGGCCAGATTGCTGACATAGAAACATGAAAAAAAAAAAACCTTAGAAGGATTCAAAAGACACTTATAGAATCGGGTAAAAATACAAATTTTCACGGTTTTTCAAAAAATAGCAGATATACAAGCTCGCAGCGCGGCACTCGGTGCCGCGCTGTGAACTTGTATATCTGCTATTTTTCATCAGTTAAAGCATAAAATAATGATACAAAATATGTGTACCCGTTCTGAATGGGTTAATGACTAACTCTGGCGTCCCTATTCTGGGCAGGTCATTACAGATGAAAATACAAAATAAATGCTTTCCAGGCATTTTCAATTATTCCATTTTATTTTTATTTTTATATAGGGCTAGAGTGGTTAATGCTGTTAGCCTCACACTCCACTGATAAGTGCATTAACTGTACCTTTTCATTTATAGCCACTGCTCAGAGCTCATAACAGTATTTTGACACTTTGACTAGTGGGTGATATGGTAAAAGCACCACTTGCTTGCAACAATCTTACCATGAGGTCTTACCACGAAGAGTACTGTTATGTCTGCTAGTGATCAGCGTAAATCTGATGCACTTGATCCATTTCCTCCTGATGTACCTACTCTAAGTAACATACAGTGTTGTGTATGCATCCAGGATCTAGACATAAATGGCCACCATGTAATGTAAATATGGTCAATAGATAATATAACATATAATATAATCAGTAATCAATATATAAAGCTTAAACTTCAAGTTTATTGTAACTCAATTTATTGTATCTCAAACTCCCAACATTTTGCTGTTAAAAAAGATCAAATATCAAATGCATAAGCAGCACACTCAAAATAAATGTAAAATAATATGGAATAAAACTTCTTTGTAAGACAGGTGAAAGGAGTAAGGTGGGGAGGATTTGGGTGGACTATGTATCAGTCTGAAAGATGCAACAGACAAGAGAATGATAAATGAATACTGAATGTTCCAGATGGAAAAGGAGAACCATAACAGAGAGCCTCACCTTGTAGAGTCCAAAGAAGCCCAGATCCCTCATGACGGACATGGCGCTCACGCGGGGTCCTGTGGTGATCTCCCCTGCCACCTGCAGACGGATCTTCACAATCTCCAGAGGGTTGGTAAAGATCACCTGGGAACCACCAGCCTGGGGGGGCACACAATCCAAAAGAAATCAAATCAAGTTTATTTATAGAGCACATTTAAAACAATCTATAATATAATATATATAACCAGCATTATCAACAACATATCGGACAGAAACAATAAGATAAGTGCCAAAACAACATATCAGGGGGATTCAAATGCTTGTGAGTACAGTAATAAATAACGACAGATAAAGCTGGGTGCATAGGGGTTAAGTTCCTCTCCAACACATGGAAACTAGGGGTTAGGATCCTCCGTGGTGCATCTGGCTACGGCGGGCATCTCAACGGACACAATTACAGTACCTGTGTTCAAGGGGTGGGAAGCCAGGTGGAGAAGGTGATCTCTGTTGCTACCCTAGTGATTCCTACAAGTTGGTCAGGGCGACTGTTCAGTGGTGGCAGAACTGGGAAGGATAGCATCTTCCTCCACATTTGCCACATCCCATGCATCCCATATATCAGAGGTGACATGTGCTTGCTTAGACCCTCCCAATGACCAACCAGTAGGGGTCAGCAGTGACAAGGCACTACAGAACAAGGGGACTTGAGAATTGACAGAACTAAATTGGGAGGAAAAAAAGGGAGAAAATTGGAAAAAGAATAAAAATAAAAGTTTTTAAAGCCATAAAAAGACAGAGACTATTGCAAGATTGTAAGAAGGCTATGAGGATATTGAGTGCAGTAGCACGTTGTAACCATGTCACGTTAATCCAACACTAGTTTCAAGCACCCCATTCGAATTTGCCCGGCACAATTTAACACAGAACCTCTTGTATGCATGCCTTTCAGGCCTGGGCTCTGATCAGAAAAGAGCTTCTCACTGACACGCACCAACATTTAACTCTTCTTCATGACA
>NC_137819.1:47641567-47646567 GCF_963921795.1 Nannobrachium achirus | reverse complement strand
ATGCATGCATGTTTAGTATGTACAATACATGCATGTTTTATATGTACACTAAATGTACATGCCTGACTGCATACACATATTTCTTGTGTGTGTGGGCATGCGTGCGTGTGCATGCGTGTTTGTGCATGTGTGTGAGCGCACAACCTCACGTGCGTGCATATATATACGTATATATGCAATGCATGCATGCATACGTGTGTGTGTGTGTGTGTGTGTGTGTGTGCGTACTAAAGTGGCAGGCAGGGTGCAGCCAGTGCCAGCACTAACACCGGGGGCCCCGGCCAGGATGAAAGGATCTGTCACGACGACTCACAGAGGAAGAGGAGGAAAAATCCATCCGTCCACACTCCTCTCTACTCCACTCATACACTCCTCCCTGGGCTCCCATACATCACCCACTGCTTCTGTGCTGCAAGAGGCCCAGTCTTCATTAACTCTTGGGTGTCGTTGTGTAACAAATGGAACCAAAACTCTCAGTGACGAATAGATAAATATGTTGTATGTAAATTAACTGAGACAAGTGACAGATTGTAGTGTATGTACAGTATGTAGAGTTGTCTATAGTTTACATCAGGGGTCTTCAACGTTTTCAGGCCAAGGACCCCTTAGTAGAGAGAGATGAAGCAGGGACCCCCACAACCTGTTCATAGAGATTCCGTAGAGTTTCATTGTTTGACAGCACAATCATCAGTGTATTTTGGTTTTTGGATTCATGTCAATTTGTGTTTTCAGATATTTAACCACTTGAACCGTCAATACTTTCCCCTCTACACCAAAGCTCTTTGCCAAAAATTGCCAATCAACAAGCTCACAACGCCTCGCGCTGCGAGGCATTGTGAGCTTGTAGATCTGCTATTTTGGCTAAGGTTCTCAAAATATGGACAATAGGGTTCCTGTTGAAGACCCCTTGGTCTATACGCACACACGCGCACACACACACACACACTTTGCTCTTTGACTCTCTCCATCCCAGCCATGAAAATCATTTGATATTGAATTGATTCCTTACGAAGAAAAAGGAAAAAAAATCCCTCAGACCTTAATGAGGTCAATTGTGTGTTGGCTGAGTGGACAGCGAGGGTATGTGGGCCTTCCTGTAATGACTTGTGTATCCCCAAATATTCTGCTTTAGTGAGTAGCATCAAAAGAGGGTCAGAGTGAAAGGCCCCCTTTCATTTGGTCAGGCATAAGCTGCTTCAGATAGATGTACTGTGTGTGTGTGTGTGTGTGTGTGTGTGTGTGTGTGTGTGTGTGTGTGTGTGTGTGTGTGTGTGTGTGTGTGTGTGTGTGTGTGTGTGCGCGCGTGTGTGTGTGTGTGTGTGTGTGTGTGCGTGTGTGTGTGTGTGTGTGTGTGTGTGTGTGTGTGTGTGCGTGTGTGTGTGTGTGTGTGTGACAGCTCAGTGATCAAAACGCAGGATGGGCGGGGAGCAGGTAACAGATGGGGAGGGGGAGACTGGGGGTCTCAGGTAGCAGTCCCTGTCAATCTCCGCCAGCGCATGCATGTGTGTGTGCGTGCACTGGAATACACACGCACACACATCTGTGTGATAGATAAGTATGTGTGCGTGATTGGATACAGTATGGAAATTTGCTCCGTCTTTCATGTGCGAGTTTTACACGTTCTATCAACAAGCAGGGCTTCCCTGCAACAGATCACACATTCCATGGCTGTCTGCTGGACTGTGACGGCCCTCAGAAAGCGGGTAAACATAGTTAGAGATGGTATGCAGCCTCGACACTAGATACTTTACAGTATACTCTTGACTACGACGGCTGGCGGTCGCTCTTGGAGAGATTCGAATGCTCCATGACTCAAATGGTGTCTCTGCTCTGCTCCAGCCAAGCTGCACACTGACTTGACCCTGACTCCAGAACTGCACCAAACTATTGCGCTAAACCAGGGGTCTTCAACGTTTTCAGGCCGGGGACCCCCAAACTGATGGGGAGATGGAGCAGGGACCCCCTACCACCTCGTAGGTTGGGGGGGTCGGGGCTACGACTACCATTTCTAAACATACTTATTAACTGAGATCCAATGTCAATAATATCAACAATCTGTCAATTGCATAGTAATCATGTATTCAAGCTATTCAAAATGGATAGAATCATGATTTATTTTTAACATAAATGTGGAAAATGGCAAAAAAAAAGCATTTATTTATTTATTTTTTATTTATTTTTTTAAGCAACAATTTCACGGACCCCCTGCAGTACCTCCGCGGACCCCCTAGGGGTCGCGGACCCCTGTTGAAGACCTCTGCGCTAAACTATCGGCCTAAACAGTCACCTACAGACGGCTGCTACTCGAAACCAATAATTGACTAAGCCCAGCTTTACATCCACTTTTCCACTTTGAATATTTTGTATTTTTTATTAAAAAGGCATTTTTATTTCAGCCTTTTTTTTTTTCTTCTTCTTAACTGCTTCTTTATTTTTGGGTAATTGATGATATCCTATGCATAGTACTGTATTCTATCCGTCTGTCTTTCAATGTTATATGAGTTACATAAAGGGATCCTGTGTAAATAAGCTGTAAAGCTTACTAGGCTCCCCCCCCCCCCCCCCCACACACACACACACACACACACACACAACACAACTATGTTTTGGGGTATTAAGTAGTGTTGTCCATTGATTGTCCACTCGCTGCACTAGCGACTCCCAAAAAGTATGTTAGGGCACCTGTTCATCAGGGAGAAGAACTTGGTTGGAGAGCATGTTCCTCCTGGTGGAACTCCTCACTGCCAGGTGAAGATAATTGACTGGTGATTGGAGGAGGCACAAAGTGGTCTATACAGGGATGTGCTGGGCTAGCCATAAATTATAACTACCAGGAGAGGGTGCTAATATGCGGAGGTTATGTCTCTCCTGGAGTTATAAGCCAGAGTCATATGGCTCTCGCTGGTTGAGCCCCAACGTCCATACTACGCTCAAAACATGTACATATCAATAAGTTGCTCACCGATCCGTCGAAACAGCTTTATATCTACCGGACGGCACACTCGTTGGCATGTGTTAGTCCATATGTTTCTAATAAATTAATGTTTACTAAAACTTCTCCGAGACTCACGTTTCCTCGTCGCCTTCAGAACGATTCAGAACTACAGAACGTTGGAATACTTCCGCATACAAAAACGTCATGTCCTAGTATGAGCGAATCGCAACGGCGATCAACGTCACGTGATATGTTCGGCCATTTTTACCCAAGCAGTTCAAAAACAAGGAAAGCGATGAGACTCGGTGAAGTTTTAGTAAACATTAATTTATTAGCAACATATGGACTAACACATGCCAACGAGTGTGCCGTCCGGTAGATATAAAGCTGTTTCGACGGATCGGTGAGCAACTTATTGATATGTACATGTTTTGAGCGTAGTATGGACGTTGGGGCTCAACCAGCGAGAGCCATATGACTCTGGCTTATAACTCCAGGAGAGACATAACCTCCGCATATTAGCATCCTCTCCTGGTAGTTATAATTTATGGCTAGTGCTGGGCCCCTGATTCAGCCCGGGAAAGAGTTGTAGAGGCAAAGAGAGGTCATACTCCCCCTCCTCATTAGTGTTTGTACTGCCCACTTCGCACGGGTGCGATTTATTTTTATTTAAATCTTTGCTACTCAAAGATTTGCCATTTCAGATCATGACAAGTGACAAGCCAGTGGGGCAATTACATGAGTTATATTTCATCGTTGTCGGGTGGAAACCTTGTATGTCCAAAACCGTTTGTTTTGTATTTATCATTTTAAAAAATATTTAAACTAGTGAAAACGGCAGATCTACAAGCACACAACGCCTCGCGGTGCGAGGCGTTGTGTGCTTGTAGATCTGCCGTTTTCACTACTTTTGTGCGACGGCCTTGTATGATGAAGCAGGGCTTTGCTGTGCGAAAAAATTAACAAATTTGAAACTTGGAGATACAAGGTTTCTGCCCGACAGTGATGATTTACTTTGTTGGCCGCCCAGCCCCCAAAATGGAACGAAGGCCGACGTTTTATTTTTAATTTTGTCCTAATGGACGGCCTTGTCTCTCTTTTTCTAGCCTGGGCTGGCTTCCAATTTCGGGCTTTTGATCCGGTCGGGAGCGGAAGGGCTCCTAAGTTTTTCTGTAGTCCAAAACGGACTACACTTTGGCCGGAAACAACGACCGGAAACAGTTTTAACCCGTACTTGCGCATGCGCTAACTACTTGCGCATGCGCTAACTACTTGCGCATGCGCTAACTACTTGCGCATGCGCTAACTGGGTTGAAACTGTTTCCGGTCGTTGTTTCTGGCCAAAGTGTAGTCCGTTTTCGTCAGCAAGCCAACACTATCTATGGGACCGGGAGAGGTGATTGGGCATATCTTAGCCAACTATCGTTCAGCCCCATTGATTCTTTATTTGGTTTGCTGTACATGTGTTTTAATTTTTTTCTTATGTTATGTCTATGGATATCTGACTACAACACAGTACTGGCTAAATGTTAATAAATATTATTAATAGAGGATGCGGCCAACAGTCTAAAGCCAATTGATCACATTATGACTTACACATCCACCAGCCATGATCTCAGCGGCCAGGGGAACCGTGCCATCGCTCTGTCTGGTCTTGCCTCTCACGAAGTCATTCACCTGGAGACAAATGATACAAAAACCATCTCATCAACACAAGGTTCTACATAGAGCTTAAAAAGTTTCTACAGCTCAGGCCAGATATAAGATACAAGATTATTGTGCTATCTCTATTTTGGGCATGTCATTATTGTTACAAGATTTTCATTGAAAAATAGAACATATGGTCATTGTCGGGTGGAAACCTTGTCTGTCCAAAACTGTTCATTTTGTATTTATCATTTTAAAAAGCATGTAAACTAGTTAAAATAGCTGATCTAGAAGCACACAACGCCCTGATCTACTGTACAAGCACAAAACGCCTTGCGGTGCGACACGTTGTGTGCTTGTAGATCTGCTATTTTCCCTAGTTTTGTGCGACAGTCTTGTATGACGAAGCAGGGCTTTA
>NC_137819.1:47624067-47636567 GCF_963921795.1 Nannobrachium achirus | reverse complement strand
TTTTGGACTATTAGGTTTTCGGCCCCACATAATGGACCCTTTAGACTGACCTAGCTGGTTTAAATTGTTATCATATGTATTAAAAGAATTAACGAATGAATTTGAAAAACTGAGTTAAGGTTGGTTAAACATAACTGCACTCTTTATCATTTTGTTAGAATTTAGTTCGGAAATCAATCTTTTCTCCAGGGACTGTTTACAGCTTAATTTTTCAAATCAATCCACACTTTAACTGCATTCAAACCCAACAATAATAAAATTGGAAAATGAATAAACAACTGTCTATCTCAAGCAGGTTTCAAGTCTCTGCAAGTTGACTGTCATACCAAATAAATAGAATCAAATCTTACTCAAAACTCAAACTAATCACAGTGTGCTTTAGAAGTCGCTCTGGATTAAGAGCGTCTGCTAAATGCCTAAATTGTAAATTGTAACAGGGTTCAGGTCCTGTAAGCATGAACCTTTTCTCCCCAGATTTTACCTATAATTATTTACTTATTCTATTCTTATGTACGTGTAATTATAATAAGACATGTCTGACACTGGGTGATCATGCCAGCGTCGGAAAACGGCTGATCGTGTGCCATGAAAAGATTGCTTTAGAAAATGGTTGGACGTAATGTCAAGTATACCCTGACGCAGTCAATGGGCTGAACATGCCAGACCACCGGTACGGTCCTTTACATTTGCTGTGCTGCATGTTTAAAGACCTTTTAGAGGTGACAATGTCGAGACATATAAGCCTTATAGATCGTTGTCGTCGGGTGGAAACCTTGTATGTCCAAAACAGTTTGTTTTGTATTTATCATTTTTAAAATGGTTTAAACTAGTGAAAACAGCCGATCTACAAGCACGCACCGCGAGGAGTTGTGTGCTTGTAGATCGGCTGTTTTCACTACTTTTTGTGTGATGGCCATATGATGAAGCAGTGCTTTACTTTGCGAAAAAAATTACAAATTTGAAACTTGGAGATACAAGGTTTCTGCCCGAGCCCGACAGTGACGATATGCCTTTGTTACCTCCTCTAAAAGGTCTTTAACCATGCCACACAGCATAAGGCATCAACGTTCATTTTGGAGAATAAATACTGTGATCTGATATATATCTGTATTAAGACGTACGACCGAGCACGACAACCACCAGAACCCGAGGAAGAGAAACGGTTCGTGCTGTCATGTCTGAAAACTCTGCTTGTCGGGACGGACGCACAGACAAAAAGAAGTGACCCAGGGCGACGGGCTTAATTAGAGAGAGAGACGGAGAGAAGGAGCGGCAGAGACGCTAGACCTCTACCTCCTCATTAAAGTGTCTCCTATGGGTTGGAAGGAGGGGACGAGGGAGGAAGGCAGGACGACGAGGGGGAGAGAGAGAGAGAACAGGAGGCAGTCTGGAGCCAAAACACAAGATCTAGGCACCTCCTCGCCCCCTCCCCGACCCCCCTCTCATCCCCTGTCCACCTCCACTCACACAGGTACAAAAGAATCCACACAAGAGGCTTTTCCCATGGCACGCAGACAGGAGAGAAGAGAGAGAGACAGACAGAGGGACAGAGAGAGAGAGAGAGAAAATGACGAGAAAGAGAGGGAGCACTTCTCTTTAAGCAGGGCAGCGATCGCCCCTTGTTGTGAGCGAGGGGAACGCAAATAGAGAGGCCATTGTCCTCGCTCCCTCAGCCTCTCCTTATGAGGACAGCGGGGGGTGGGGGTGGCCAGGGGGAAGGGGAGGCAGGTAGATGGTAAGATACGTGGGCGACGGGGTGAAGGTATGCAGAGAGCCAATGGGCTGTGACTCTTACCGCCAGCCACGGAGCCAAGGCCGAACCTGTAGGCCGACTCTGCCACCTGGATGAGGATGGAGCGAGAAGGGTCCCCGCCCAACTGCTGCTCACACACGGAGAAAGGGAGAGAGAGAGAGAAAGAACTGAGCATAGAGAGACTACTGAATATTGCATAAAACATTGGATAACACAGATAAGAGCAGGTGGAGACAAGACAAACAAAATAATGTTTAGTTAATTGAAAAATAAAAATGAGTTTTTGCACACACACACACACACACACACACACACACACACACACACACCCACCCACCCACCCCAGGGCTCGACTTAGTCAGCTGTGCCACACTGCACACACTGTGTGCACTTTACCGTGGCGGCCCCCGCTCCTTGATTTTTAAGGAAATTATATTTTTTCATGAGGAGCTTCGTGAGCTTCTAGATGTGTCACACTACGTTGCACGTATAATTGGGCCACCCATGTTTTCATGCTCTCCTTGGTCTAACGGCTCCCCCTATGGTAACAGCTTTCTATGGGTCACAATGGTGTCAGTAACGTAGACCACTGTACGTCTAAGCGAGGCTGCTGCGCCTGCTTGCTAGAATGTCTTTTTGCACAGTGATTTCCACGCAAGAATATCAGATTCTCCGAAGGATCATCTGTTGCTTGCCATGAGGAGCAATGAAGATGGAGTGGGGGGGTGACCAGACGTACCACGCTAGCTGTCGAAAGTATAGAAACCGAGTGTCACTGACTTCATTTGGGAGAAAAAAGAAAGCAACCATTGGTGTTGTGTCACTGAAACAATGACTGATAGACAAACATAAACCAGTAAGATGCCTAAGGGCGACAAGCAATGTCTTGCCATGTCTTGGCCATCTGGCCAGTGACCAGTTACCCATATATGGAGACCCCTGGTACCCATATATGGAGATCCATGTACTGTATATGGAGATATGCAGTGAGACCCTAAACATGCTCACTCAGGTTTGTATTGTAAAGTACAATGTGTGATGTCATCAAGTTGTAATTTGTAATACAAACCCCCAAATCAATCCTCCAGTTCTAGGCAACACAGAAGAGGGGGAACTTTTTTTTAATTTCCACATTAATGACATAGTTCAATATTGAAAATGGGTGGTCTTCCCCTTTAATATTGATGGGCTTAACATCAGGGATCTCCATATATGGGCATAAAGGGATTCTGTTAGTGTGGTTCCCCTGACATCACAGTGATGTCAGAGCCACCACGCACACCCTCACATGAACCATTGGCTATCCCTTCCACGGTTTGCTCTTTTTCAGTCAACTTGCGGGTCTAGACCCACAAGAAAGAAAAGAAAAAACACCATTACTGCATCAAAAGTAATCAACCATCAACTATACTATAAAAACTGTTCAAACAATTATCTAATGTAATCCTGGGCTACACTCCCTCTGCCAACCTGGTGGAGATAACGGACTGACCTCATGCTTCCTTCTATGCATGAGGAGTCCAAGTTGCTTCTTTTCACCTGACAGGAGGGAGTTTTCCCGGTACAATTTCGAGGCAACAGTAGCAAGGGCCGTAGACAGTCACACAGCACTGCTTTACAGCCAGTTACTCAAATGAATTGAATTGAATAATGTTGTTTATAAATGGTTCCTCATTGACCTCATATCACTTTATTAACACTTATGGTGCCAACCCCGAGTTTGTATATAGCTGTGCCAAGCCAGAGTTTCCCGAGTTGGCCGTTTTTGGGCATGGGCAATCCCTACTCTCCTTACTTCCAACTTCTGGTTTCGGCATGATCGCGAAATGCATGTTTGACCCCCAGAACAGCCCATGACAGCTCCCATGGCATCCATGTTTGTTTACATTTAAAGAAATCACTATAGCCTATATCTTTTGAATGCCTGAACGGATTTTGTTTGAAAGCTATGAATGACGTGCACACGTGTGGTGCATCATCCGTGCATGACCCGTGTTAGTGTACATCGTGCACATTAAAAGGTAAGAATTTTGGCAATTCTGGCAATGGAAGACATTGAAGATTTTAATGCTTGGCACAAAGCAGGTTAAAGAAAAACACATTTGATAACTTTTTATCATGCCCCTACGGTCACCACTCGCCATTAGGGCATTTTACTTGTGATCTTACAGTATTAGACAGTTATGTACAGTACAGTATCTTATCTCAAATAAGCTGTAACTGTGATCATCGCATTCTGTTGTTGTTGTTGTTGTTGTTAGTAGCCACATAGTAACATTCAGAAGCCGTACCAATATAATTCTGGCAAGTATCTATCTAACATCTTTTACCTCTTACTGCTAAAATGAAAAACACTCTTGGGTGGAATGTGCCAATACATCTGCCAGAGATTGTGTGTGTGTGTGTGTGTGTGTGTGTGTGTGTGTGTGTGTGTGTGTGTGCGTGCGTGCGTGCGTGCGTGCGTGCGTGCGTGCGTGCGTGCGTGCGTGCGCGTGCGCGTACGGTCAGTAAAGATACAAATACAGAGCTAATACTACAAGAGCAAAAGAAAGAAAGGCCACCACCACACCACTGCATAACATACACTACATAACATACAGCAGGGCATAAGCACAGTAAACGTCAAGAATATTATGAGGATTAAGCAGCGATATGATGATTTTGTTCAAAGCCATATAACTGCAAATAGATCTGGACCAGTCAATGGATCAGTTGGGCTTTAGTGACATTAACAGCACTGTCCCGACCACAAGTGGTACCTGTTGCTTTGTGCCTGGCCTCTGGTCCCTGGGGAGAAGGGGGGGTTGGAGTATGTGAGTATGTGTGTGTGTGTGGGGGGGGGGGGGGCTCTGTGACAGGTCCACCTGTCAGAGCCTCCTACTCACAGACCTCACGGGCCACCACCACCCCCAGCAACCATCCATCTGGGGGGGGGGGGGGGGAGGAAGACAGCACTAGAGAGGGAGGAAGACAGCACTAGCTGACAAAGTGATAAAGAGTGAGGGAGTCTGCCAGACCTAGAGAGATAGAGGAGAGAAAGAGAAAACAGACCCCCAAAAAAAAAGAGAAGAGGCAAACAGAATAGACGATGGAGACAGAGAGAGCGAGAGAGAGAGTGTACAGGGGCGTCAATTGGGTATGGCAGGGGTATGCAGCTGGCATACCCTGGGTCCAGGGGGGAACATAAAAGTTACTTTTAAATATAAATCCATGAATGTCTCTTTGTCTATCTGTTCTGGTTATTATGTTGTTAAATTACAGTAAAATAACTACAAATGCAAGATTTTACAAAAAGGTATTATAATGATATTCTCCCACACTTGTATTTCTCCCCATCTTGACAAGATGGTATATTCCCAGGTTATGCAGGTCAGCTGCACAGGTGCAATGCATTATTGTTAATTGTGGCACGTTTTGCCAAGTTTAGCTGCACTTGAACAACTGTTCCAGGCTGCCCAAGAGACCGTAGAAACGGAGGAAAAAATAAAATGTACTTCTTAAAAGAAATGTATCATGCCTGTTGCTAAGGTACTGTATAAGACACCAGTCATGTTGCCATACCTTAGCTTTTTTCTGAACTGACGCCACTGAGAGAGAGTGGTAGCCAGCGAGAGACGAGGAGAAAGGGTTCCAGTGAGCTGGCGGCCAGCCCGCGAGGCCAAACCACACGGGCCTAAAGCGGCTCATTGTGGTGGGACTGGCGTCTGTGGAGCTTCAGGGCCCCTTGCTCGCTCCCCTTTGGCCCCAGCCTGCTCCAACATGGCCTGGAACCCACCCTGCAAACGCAATGCTGACCAAACTTCTAAATAAAAAAATAAAAAGACGTTTTTGTCTGCCTGCCCAGCTGTCCATCTAGCCTTTTCTGTTATTCTTTTTCTGTTTTCCCCCTCTTAGGAGCTTCTAAGACCACCCCTCCCCCATCACCACCACCACTCCTCCTCATCCTCAAATATTGCTCTCACTTTTTGCAGTGCTGGTGATAGATCTTTTGGATTGCTCGGCTTGTCTTTTGGTGGAACTGGCTTTGTGAGCGCACTTTTGTCGTCCTCCTTTTTTTTCAGTTTCTTTTGAAAGACGTCAACCACATGTCAGAGAGAGAGAGAGGGCTCTAGTGGTGTTTTCTCCCAGCAATGTCTCCCAGAGGTCAGGTCTACGACGGGGAAGTTCTTTCTCAAACATTTTTTGCTTTGGTTGTTTTTCAGTGAACTTTTGAGACTGACCAGGCTGACAGAGTCTGGCTGACTGGTATTTTGGGACAGACACACGTCTGTGGTTCAGCGCTTCGCTTCTCGTTTGAGATGTCTGACGTGGATCTACTGTATGTCCCCCCCCCCCCCCCCCCCCCCCCGTTGTATTTCCTCTGCGTGAGATCTGACTGTACACCAAAGTCCAAAATAAAAGAGTAAAGAATCAAAAGTCAATCCAAAGGGCACAGGTTTTCCCTGGACAGGAGAAACCATTGGACTTGTGCGTCACAGGTCGTTTGAGCTTTGAACTCCAGCCAGTTGTGTAAAAGAAACTAAATACATTTAGTTAAGTACTGTACTTAAGTACAATTTTGAGGTATTTGTACTTTACTTGAGTATTTCCAATGTCCAATACTTTTACTTCTACTCCACTACATCTTGGATCCAAATATTATACATTTACTCACTACATCTATTTGAAAACTTTAGTTATTAGTTACGTTGCAGATATAAATGACTAGAAGGTGGGACGAACGGTTTCTCGAGATATGCGGATTACATATACAACGCACGCACGCACGCAGACACGCAGAGATTTGTCGCATTTATAGATAGATAATATTATAAAACATACATAAACCACATTAGCCCTATTTTATACCTAGGCTATTTGAAAATAGCCGATCTACATCGCGACACGTTGTGAGCTTGTAGATCTGCTATTTTCAAACATTTCGTACTCTTACTTTTAGTACTTTAAGTACATTGTGACTCCAACACTTTCATACTTTTACTCAAGTGCATTTTTAATTCGGGACTTTTACTTATATATTTCTATATGTCGCTAGTATTACTTAGGTAAAATATGTGAGTGCGTTTTCCACCACTGTCCTCCAGCCAGCAGGGAGGAGGGAAGCATGGAAGGACAGCGGACATATCAACAGGTCTTCATATTCTCTACCTGTCTCTGGACCTCGGCCAAGTTATAGGGCAGGGCGCCTTCCTCCAGAGGGGAAATCTTCTCAATGTCCACCAGTCCTACACGTCTGGAGGAGAGAGAGAAGGAGTGAAGGACAGACAGAGAGAAGGGGGAGGGGGGGGGGGGGGGGGATGGAGAGGGAGAAAGGTTTCATGTACCGTTCAATTGCCACGAAAAAGAAAAAGGCTCTCAAAGGCTTATAGTGTTTCAAACCAGTGCATCGGAATGACTCAACGTGTGACCTTTCCGGAGCAGAGTGGTCCCGTGTGAAATGCATTTTTGGTTCAAGGACACTCAATCCTTCGCCATGTGAAAATATCGTGGAAGTCAAAAATTCCGAACCCCGGCGCTAAGGCGTGATTTAGCCGTGACACCTAATCTAAAGCGACGGCCGACTCCCATCCCCTCTATTCCGTCGTCCAAACGAAACAAAAACATCAAACCTTTGGATATGGACCCCCACACACACACCACACCCCACACCTCCCCCCAACCCACCATCATCAGCTTTTTCCATTGCATCCCCTTACCATTCGCAGATTTCCCAGGCTAAAGGAACAGCGAACAGCCAAAATGCACCCTCCCTCCACCCTCTTTTCTTCGATTATTGGAGCAATTATTTCCCGCATCTCCAATCAAGGGGACTGGGGAAGGCTATTAAAGTATCCCGTTGCTCAGAAATAATAATCAGGTGCTGTGTGTCCCGGGCCAGGGTTAGAAATTACCAGCGTGCTCTCCCGGTCAGCGCGCGAGGCCAGACGCATAGGAGAGTAAGGGAACGTGAGATGCGAACAGCTGTTGTTATGCAATCATAAGGGGGATCAGAGGAGCCCTTCTAACTCAGACACACATGCATTTTATTTATCGTTTTTAATAAATAGCAGTACAGACAGATCTTAGAATGAAAGGTGAGTCTCTCGCATCGATGTAGTCATGTCTGGTTCTTTTGATCACCCGGAGAGGAGTTTGAGAGGAGAGAGAAGGCAATCATTTTCATTCAAGTATCAAAGTGGAGGTGCCCTAGCTTCAGCCACTTTAACCCTGGTGTTCCTATTTTTGCACGTATGAAGAAAATGACAAAATCTGTAAATTCTTTCAAAATTAGCCAAAATTATTACGACAAAGTATATTTTAAGTGGAAGGAGGAGGGCCACATCTAGGGTAGCTTTACTCATCAAGAACCATATTGTCACTGTCGGGCAGAAACCTTGTATCTCCAAATTTCAAAGTTGTACGTGTTTTCGTAAAGCAAAGCCCTGCTTCATTATACAAGACTGTCGCACAAAACTAGTGAAAATAGCCGATTTACAAGCACACAACGCCTCGCGTGCGAGGCGTTGTGTGCCTGTAGATCGGCTATTTTCAAGTTCTAGAACCAAGTGGCCCCACATAGAACCTCAGAATCTTTCGTGGATCTATAAATGGACCTGTTTTGCTAGGAATGCACCCTTTAGGAACCCTGATTGCTTGGAGAAATCGCAGAGGTATACGACCACTGGCTACGTGCCGTTTCTCCATACTGCCGATGGTTACTAAAGAATGTCGGTGTGCCTGCGTGGGTCTATTCTAGGAGCCCCAGATGACTCAGCCGTCTGAGTGGGCAAAAGGTTTGTGTATAACAGTTTGTCTAGGTTGACATGTATTTTCTTTTTTTTGGTGTGTACATAGATGCGTGCAAAAAAAACGGCATTACTGTGTGCTGTTGCAATATGCAAATGTAATATGTAATTGTGTGTTTGCATGTGTTTCGTGTGTGTGTGTGTGTGTGTGTGGTGTGTGTGTGTGTGTGTGTGTGTGTGTGTGTGTGTGTGTGTGTGCGCGTGCATGCGTGCGTGTGACATACCCGCGGGGTTCGTTCAAGTCAGCCAGCTGAAAGAGAATGTCCACCTCCATGGGAGTGACCTGGCCAAACTTCTGAGCTGCCACAATGAACTCCTCTATAGAGAGACAGACAGAGATGTGTTCTTTCAATTCTCAACTGATGATATTTACACAGCAGAGTGCGCAAGTACTGCATTCGGTGACGTCCGTTTCCGTCCGACAGTACAAAAGCCAATTAGCCAATGAGGGAGCAACATTCTCGGAGACGTCACCACCAACCAACAAGTGTCATCACATACCCAGCACTGATCTAAGTACTCGCACGCTCTGCTGGCGCACAAGTAGGCCATATATGGCCACGTGCACAAGACGCAAGTTGTCACCTCGAAAGTGTTATAGACAAGTAACACTCCCTAAGGTTGAGTAGCGAAGATTTTTTTTTAAATTGCAAAAAAGAAACACGTTACTTCTTATAGACATACAGTATGCATATGAGACATTGTGGGGGCAGACATTAATTGATGATAAATATTGTGTGCAGGCGAGCATAATTGCATGTAAACTTACAAGCAAAGGCTCTTCAAAGCACATGTGAGGAGGAGATCTGTACACTTTGAGACGCCGCCACAGGGTGACCGTTGCTTCACCAACTCAGTCGATTCATCGTGCACTGAGTCTTGAGTTAGTTGAAAAGATTTGCTCTGCCCCTAGCATAGCTGGCCCCAGACTCCCATTCAAACCCCAATATTAACTCATTGAATGCCATTTCAAGATGGCCCCCAAGTACCAGACTGCCACTATCCTAGATTTCTAGTGCACGGATCAATTTTTAGTGCACGGATCGTGCACGTCCATGCACCATATATGCATCATATGTGTAGTACTTTTTAACAGCTTTCAAACAAAAAAATCCGCTTGGAAATCCGTTCAGGCATTCATGAGTTACAAGCCTTCAAAGTCAGACAAAACAGCCATTTTTGACATTTTGAAAGATGTGTTTGTTTGTTATGGGGCTACACATGCAATTTCACAATTGCGATCATGCCTAATACATTTGAGGCATTTTTTGAAATTTTTTTATAAAAAAAAATTTTGAAAAAAAAAAGATTTTTTTTTTTAATGGCTTCCAACTCGGGAAACTCGGGCTCTGGCAGCCTGGGACTACTGTAATAACTCGGGAAACTCAGGCCTTGGCAGTCAATGAGTTAATACTGCATTGTACAAAGCACTTGATGTCCCATTAAACGGCAACGGGATTCATTCAGAACGCACCGTACGGAGGCTGATCGGTACTTAAGACGGCACTTCAACCGCTGCTCTCACTTTACACTGCGGTTTAAGCCCTTTACTTTTTCATGACACGACGTCCTGATCCGCCAGCGAGGAAGTGTCAAGGCCCGTTCAATCGATCACAGGAAGGTAGAATGGAAAAAGCAGGGCTTCAATGGTATATTTCTGTAGGCAGGTCTAGGTTGCGGTAACCCGAGATGCGGGTCTATTGTTGCCGGGGATAATGAACAGGTTGACTGTAGACTGGCTTTACAGTGCGGGAGTCAGCATTGTGAGAGGCTGCTTATTCAAAGAGCAGCGAGCTGGGCTTGTGACAGAGACGTCCTACACTGGAGCCATTCACCCCGCCGAGGCTCACCTTACCCCTGAGGCATTCTCTCACACACACACACACACACACACACACACACACACACACACACACACTCCTGCGTGCACGCGCTCGCACACACTAGGGATGGGACGATACGCGATGTTATCGCTCATCGTGATAAAAAACTTAAAAAGATTTAATTTAGCATGATATCGTCCTCCGTCATGCACTGGGATCAATTCACCTTTTATTTGCCGAGCTGCATATCCGGTACCATTTAAACCCTCTATAATTGGTAAAAGGTACTTATAATATATGTACTTGTGAGTCTTTTTTTCACTCTCTATCAAATGTCTTTAAAAAAAATAGCAGATCTACAAGCTCGTAAATTTGGCAATTTTCTGGCAAATGTTCGGCCCCAGGATAATGGATTTTGATCGTGATAATATCGTAAATCGCGATTTCTTTTGTCACAATAATCGTGATATGACATTTTCATATCGTCCCATCCCTAGCACACACACACACACACACACACACACACACACACACACACACACACACACACACACACACACACACACGCGCACACACACACGCACACGCACACACACACACACACACACACGCAAGCACTTCCAATAGCGCGGCAGGTATGCAAGAACGCACTCACATGCTTGAGTGAATGAATGCACAGGTATGTGCACGTTAACACGCACACACACACCCACACCCACACACACACTAGTGTCTAGGGAGATCACAGATCACACCGTTGATAACCTGTCTATCTGCAGTCCACACACACACACACACACACACACACACACACACACACACACACACACACACACACACACACACACACACACACACACACACACACACACACACACCACACACACACACACACACACACACACACACACACACACACGCCTATAGCCTATTAAACTGATAACCCGGGTCCCACATAACTGCCTTGTCCACACACAGTTCGCTGGTTGTCTGGCCCCTGTGTTTCTATACAGGCTTTGGGGCTAATCTGTGCCACTCTACCAGCTGAATGCACTTTATCTTAAAAGGCTTGGCTCTTCACTTACACACGTCCACCCTCGTCTCTACCCAACCTCACACTTCCAAACTGTATGCTCTATTACAGAGGTACAATGAAGGGGGGGGGGTACATAACAGACTTTTGGAATTTCCTTGCTGACAACTTAAAACTAGAATCGTTTTAGCTTCCCCACACAGCAGCACACCGCATAGTTCCATATAAGCCCAGACATTCTGATAATGTCTTTTCTGCATTGAAACGGACGCACGTGGAAACCCGGAGTTCACCTGTATGTGCCTAGAAATATTGTACGCCGTACACATTGTCACGACCAGCCAGGAAGTGGGATGTATCTTCCTGAGAGAAGTGCACCATAATCCTAGCAGCGGGTGCATTGTTGTGGCCTCTCATATGCACACACACAATCATTCATATACATACTGTAGGAACACACACACACACACACACACACACACACACACACACACACACACACACACACACACACACACACACACACACACACACACACACAGTTAGCCAAAACAGTGGCCTTGCAGCACACATGGAACCTATCAAGATTAGCATGCATGCGTGCATGCTAGTGTATTAGCCTGTTTGTGTATGCGTGCATGGAAGTTGCGTCTCTGAGTGTACGCACATGTCAGGGTAACATGCCCGCGCGAGTATACGATACGTGTATGTGTGTGTTGTTGGTGAATGTGTGTGTGTGTGTGTGTGTGTGTGTGTGTGTGTGTGTGTGTGTGTGTGTGTGTGTGTGTGTGTGTGTGTGTGTGCGCAGGGGCGTCACAAGGGGGGGGGGGGGGGGGGGGACTGAGTTACTAGGGCCCAAGGTGGAGGGGCCTTCATTATTTTAAACTTTAGCTATTGAAAAATCTACAGTACAAGGTCACAGCGCGGCACTCTGTGCCGCGCTGCGAGCTTGTAGATCCGCTATCTTTGAAAAGTCGAAATGTGTGCAAATCTTAGAACATAATGTATTTTTTAAGCGAACATTTCTAACTCAAATTCTTCTTCTGGGGGATCCCTGGAACTAAATATTTTGATATGGGAAACATAGGTTTTTCAAAAAACCTTAG
>NC_137819.1:47536567-47621567 GCF_963921795.1 Nannobrachium achirus | reverse complement strand
TGGCATGTATATTGTATGCATGTGTACTGCATGTTTTTGTATGTCCACACTCACTTGTGTGTGTGTGTGTGCCATATACTGTAAAAAAAAAATATGGACAGTGGAAAGACATTGGTTTCTATGCTGCGCAAATGAAGCTTTTTTGGCCGTTGTATGGGTGCCGCCATCATTGTTTTAATAGTACCAAAGGAATGCTATTGGCTGCCAACGGTCACGTGCAACCGCAGGGACACATGGGACAGTGTCTTGAGCTTGCCGAAAATAAAGCACACGAAGAAGAATCATCACAAGCCTATGATCACAAGCCCCACCTACAGCATACCCTGCTATAACATCAAACATAACATAAATTGGACCATCTTTTCACAAAACGCAAATCATGGTGATTGAAACGAGGCTTTAAACTAGCGACAGGAACCATAAAGTATTTATGACAATGTTTATTAAGGTAAGAAAATCGAATGTAAAAGTTCGGGGGAAATGAATGGAATCCTATGGAGAACATGTTGCTTCTGGTGCCAGAACAGCTAAGAACTAGCGGCCAATCATAGGAACTTTCAGTTCCGTGTTTGATTCATTTTAAATCGGGACAACTACGTACACCCCTGGTGTGTGCATGTATAAATGGAAGTCAACATGTGTGCATTTGACACTATGTGTAGGGTTTTATATGCACTTACACACATTTGTTATAAGTCAAAAAGTGTGTAAGTGCAAGAGAGAGGGAGTGTGCGTGCGCGCGCGTGCGTACCTTTAGTGACCTCCAGGTCCCTGCGGTGGCCGGACAGCGTGCTGTAGATCTTCCTAATCAGTTCCATGTTGTTGAGGAGTGAGTTGAAGCCGTTGAAGTAGGAGAAGCTCACCTGATGGGAGGTGGTGCCCCCGGCCACCTACAGACAGACGGACATTGAGGAGACAGAAGGGAATGGGGAGGGAGAGAATTGGGGAGAATTTAGGCCAGTGGTTCTCAACCTTTTTAGGCCGCGACCCCCAAAATAATCATATTTTAACTGGGACAGCCATCCTACGAGCACTAAGAGTTGAGGCATTACATTTTGTATGTCACAGTTCTATTGTGAAAACAGCAGATCTACAAGCTCACAACGCCTCGCTTTGCGAGCATGTAGATGTGCTATTTTCACAATTTCTGCCTCTAATATTTTGACAATTTGGCCAATGTCTAATTTGTCATTTCAGAGGTCTTAAAAAGTCCTTAGATTGTCACTTTAGAAATATGCAGATACCCCTCTATACACTTAAATATTATGTTGGTTTGTTTACTGTCGAGTGAGAAAACAATGTTGCACATTATGTTAATCATCTGAGGACCCCCTTCCCCCCCCCCCCCCCCAACATAATTTGGCGACCCCCCTGGGGGTCCCAACCCACAGGTTGAGAACCATTGATTTAGGCTACCGAGTGTCACTTCAAATGCTTACATTCTCTAACAAAGCGCCCAAACCGTGCAGACACATTGATAGCCAGACTGCAACGCGAAAGCAAACAGACTAGAACAAAAAAAAAAAAAAACACTCGAGTCTGGAAGACACATCTAACGAGGGTTATATCCATGGTTATGGATACACCGAAGTTATCAAAACAAACGCTCTACTGGAAGATTAGCCATAATCCCTGAACGAGAAGACAAGAGGAGGAAGAAAGCTGGGCTTAAACCGCCGGTTAATCAGCACCATGTCTCTGTGCCACCACCCTGCAGGGAACAGAAAGCCTTCTCCACCGCCAGTCTTTCCATCACACACACACACACGCACTCAGACACACACATGCACGCACGCACGCACGCACACACACACACAGACACTCAGAGAGCATTTAATTAACTGGTCTTTATGAGGAGCAGGAAGCAGTAAAAGGGGACAGAAAATAGACCCGAGGTAAATAAAAAAATATAAAAAAACTTAAAAATAGACGTTGGGGCTTCTTTAGTAGGACATTCCAAACTGCCCACAGCCTCGTTTCTTACGTCGCAAAAGAAAGAAAATGCCATCTTTCTCATCCCGGGGCTCTCGGGCGCTGAATTAACATTTTTGTTTATTTTTCACCGTCGTAGTTTAAGGCAGTGGTTCCCAAACTTTTTAGCTCGAGACCCAAAAGAGAGATTAAACGTTTTTTAGCCCAGGACCAAACTGGAGAAAACAGCAGCTCTACAAGCTTGTAGAACGGCTATTTTCACTACATCTTAAACATAAACATTTTCTAATGTATGTAATTTCTTTGAATTTTCTTTAATTTATTCAAGAAATTATTTTGTGTTTGGGAACCAGCGGTTTAGGGACTTCAGCTTGTGAAAGATGTGGGAATTTAAAAGTTTTGCTGCCGTACTCTAGATCAGTGGTTCTCAAAGTAGATTCCAGGGACTCTGTGGGTTCCTTTAGCGGGGTCTAAATTGACCCATACAAGTCTGTAACTCTGACAGTTGTACAAATGGAACCAAATGGACCCGTTAGAGTCCATTTGGTTCCATTTGTACACTGCCAGAGTTAATGGGAGACCTTGAAATGCTAAAGTTTGAGAAACACTGCTCTAGAGTATGGGGGAAAAATACCAAGGCTTCCTTCTCACTAGATGGCACTGTTTGCTTTACAGACGCACGTTGGTGAGGCTGCAGCTACCAGCACTGTGTGTGTGTGTGTGGAAGGGAAAGGATTGTGGGGGTGGGGTGAGGTGGGGGTGTATTGGGTTTTAGCGAAAACTGCCTCGACAGAAAGACACATTTGTATCTGTACTATGTGTATATGAGCCCAAAGGCAGCGGCCCTCATGTGAAATTCAACACGCTCTCGCTGCAACGCGACGTGGATGGAGAAGAGAACAACATTTGGGTAGCAAGCAGAGAGCGTGGTGTTGATTTATCTTTTTCGGCGAGCCCGAATTACAGGGCCGCGCCGTCTCGCTGTGTTCTGCCACAATGCTGTCTTTAATGCGTCTGCAGCGTGTGTGTGTGTGTGTGTGTGTGTGTGTGTGTGTGTGTGTGTGTGTGTGTGTGTGTCTGTGTTTACTAACATCACTGGGAGATGACTGGTCGGTGAGGTAAACACAGTAGAGAAAATGACAGAGTCTACAAGGTGTTTATGAAATGGGGCAAGACGCTGGACACACACACGTGCACAAAGACACACACACACACACACACACACACACACACACACACACACACACACACACACACACACACACACACACACACACACACACACACACACACACACACACACACACACACACACACACACACACACACACACACACACACACACTGGATAAATGCCGACACGAGACACAAAAAAACACACATTCTGCTGTTGCAAATAAACACTCAGGGGTGCGCGCGCCGTGCACACACGCACACACGCGGCAAGACAAAGATGAAGCTCCAGTGTCTCTGTCTTCCTATTGAGCCGGCCCTACTTGGGTTTGACACTGGCAGGGAGGTTGAACTTAATGACATGGTAGTGAAGAGAGAGAGAGAGAGAGAGAGAGAGAGAGAGATAGAGAGAGAGAGAGAGAGAGCGAGAGAGAGATAGAGAGAGAGATAGAGAGAGAGGTAGGGGAAAGAGGGGGTGACAGCAAGAGAGAAAAGGGATAGGAAAGAGAGGACAAATGAGAGATGATGGAAAGGTATAGTAGAAAGATGATAGTAGAGAGACAGAGAGAGAAAGAGAGCAATGTATAATAGGAAGTAAGGACAGAATTGAAATCCCAAGGGAAATGGCAAAAACACTGGGGAGGGGGAGAGAGAGACAGAGAGAGAGAGACAGAGAGAGAGAGAGAGAGAGAGAGCTGTGTGTGAACAAGGCAGGAAAAAAAAGTGTAGATAATGCAATGTGAAACGCAAAGACTGAAGAGAGAGAAACAGAGCCAGAGAATGACAGAGAGGACGCTTTTTGACCGGCAAAGAACCGGTTCGGGGTCTTACGGTTCGTTCCGAACCGTAAAAGTTGGTTCGGAACGGGAACCACAAAATCCTTAGTTCCTCCGGTTCAATCTGGTTCAATATGGTGGAAACGCCGGTTCGCAAGAACGAACCAAGGTTCCAAGAAAGTTGAATGGCACTGGTTCTTGAACCAAGGTTCGTTTGGTGGAAAAGGCCCCAGAGAGAGAGTGCAAAAAAAGAAAAATAACAAGAGTGTAGCCGCTGAGCCCAACAGCGACAGCTACCCACCGCCACCAGACTCTCCTCCACAAAGGGTGTGAGCATGTGAGGACGGCAGGTGACCATGATGTCCCGGAAGTCCAGGGCCGAGATGGCTCCAGTGTGAGAGCGGTCCCTCTGGACAAAGGCCTGCCGCGCATGTTCCAACTGCATCTCCTGAGAGGGAGAGAGACAGAGAGAGACAGAGAGAGACAGAGAGAGACAGAGAGAGAGACAGAGAGAGAGAGGTGTCATTATATTACAATTTGGCAAATGTTTAATTTGTCATTTTAGAGGTATTAAAGAGTCCTTAAATTGTCACTTTAGAAATGTGCAGATATATCCTCTATATACACTTAAACTTTATTTTGTTGTTTTACTGTTGAGAGAGAAAACAATGTTGCACATTAAGTTAATCATCTGGGGACCCCCCAAAATAATTTGGGGACCCTCCTGGTGGTCCCAACCCACAGGTTGAGAACCACTGATGTACTGTATGAGGATGGCAGCATTGCATGTACGGTATATATTGTACTAAACTGTCCATACCTAACAGAAACAAACTTTACACTACAGTATTACCCGCATTGCTTCCAAGATCATCAGACTTCCCACACCTGCTGATATGAACAATAAGGCCATCACACGCTTAGCACTCTCAATAATAAAATGACACTGATCATCCTCTGTATCGCTCCTTCGACCTCATGCCATCGGGGCGAAGGTACAG
Source organism: Nannobrachium achirus (assembly GCF_963921795.1). Taxonomy (NCBI): domain Eukaryota; kingdom Metazoa; phylum Chordata; class Actinopteri; order Myctophiformes; family Myctophidae; genus Nannobrachium; species Nannobrachium achirus. The sequence continues at coordinate 47,616,685 of NC_137819.1, read as the reverse complement.
AACCCTGAAGTGGCACAAGGTTGGGTTTAGCAGGAGTTTTGTCCCCTCAGCCATCGCTGCACTAAACAAACTGCCTCGCCCCCATCGCTAGGAGGGTTTTCTGTGCATAGTGGAGACCTGATGACATGTCTTTGTGAAATGTTTGTGCTGTGTTATATGGTTATGTGTTGTTGTTTTTCTCGTTTGAACAGACTTGTGAAGACAAATTTCCCTTCGGGGACAATAAAGATTAATATTATTATGCACATGTACAGCATTGTTACATGTGTACTATATGCATGTGGTTAGCACCATCACATACGTATGCACATGGACAGTATCATTGCATGCGAACAGTATGTACGTGGACGACATCTTTACATGCGTGTGTGTGTGTGTGTGTGTGTGTGTGTGTGGACACCATCTCTGCACGTGGAGGGGCATGGCCAGCATCAGTGCATCTTTCTAGTTTACACTTTCTGATAATAGCAGAGACAGCATGTGCTACACAGCATGTGCTCAGAAGAGCATATAGACCTGAAATTTACAGTACGGCTCGTTTTTAGAGCATATAGGATTCACACACGCATGCATGAAGGTTGCGGAATTGTACACACATGCAAATGTAGACTCAGATAGAGCCATTCATGCATTACACACAACCTCATCATTTGCATTGATGGGCTCCCCTGGCACCGTTCATCTCAGTTACAAGGAGTCCAGGTCTGGGGGTCCCAACCCTGCCCTGCCCTGCCTTGCCTGCCCACCCTGTGCCATCACCTGGGATCCTCTCACCCTCCCATGCCCCACTTAAACATGCTCAGCGGGCACACAATTAGACACACCCACCTACACACTCACAGGCAAACTGGCTAATCACCAACTGCTCACTTTGTCTCACTTCTTACACGCACACACACACGCATGCATGCACACACACACACTAGGGATGGGACGATATGAAAATGTTATATCACGATTATTGTGACAAAAGACATTTTGCGATTATCGCGATTTACGATATTATCGCGATAATCAAAATACATTATCTTGGGGCGGAACATTTCCCAAAAAATAGCAGATCTACAAGCTCACAACGCGTCGTAGATCGGCTATTTTTTGGCAAAGACATTTGATATGAGAGTGAAAAAAAAACTGTATCAAGTACCTATATTATAAGTACCTTTTACCAATTATAGAGGGTTTAAGTGGTACCGGATATGCAGCTCGGCAAATAAAAGGTGAATTGATCCCAGTGCATGACGGAGGACGATATCACGATAAATTCAATCTCCACGATACGATTATCGTGAGTGTTTTTTATCACAATAAACGATAATATCGCGTATCGTCCCATCCCTAACATGCACGCACACACACACACACAGGTCCAAGGGGGAAACGGGAGGTTGTGGTGCATGTGAAAGTCCCCCAAAGGCCCTTGAAATGAACAGCCATTATCAGTACCTGCAACCACAAGTCTAGAGAGGCTGCAAACCAACCACAGACATGCAACACCTACTGTACAGTACAGTAGGCTGGAACACTTCCTGTGCCTCGCATCAACGAGGTTCATATAGCATGGATTGTATTGCTCTTTTGTTTGTGTTACTCTCCATTTTGTTTCCTTTTCTATTGCTACCATCTCTATGACCCAATTCCCTCTCAAGGATGAAGGCTTATTATTATAAAATGAAAATACCCTTTGAAACGCCAGAAATGTGACAACAAACGGCAACTCAAAGTGACAGTCACTCACAAGTCACAAGCATTAGGACAGTCAGAATCTGAATCACTTACCATTTTTATCTAGATTGAATTTGGTTTGTATTGTCCGTGAAATTAAGCCTTATTCTTCTTTGGATGTTTTAACCAAGCACGTGGAATGGAATTCAAGAACTCCACACCAAAACAACAATGATGCAACCATGGCTTATTGTTTGCAGAGTTGGAGGGAGTGAGACATCTCTGCCTTCATACCACCTCAGGGAAACGTTTGGGATCTTTGACTGACATTTACACAAAACGCAAGAGGAAATCGGTGTGAAAGACGTAGAAACATACTGTAATACCCAAAGGGCCAGATCTGCAAAAACATAGCTACAGTATACTGTAGCTGCAGTAGTTTTCTGATATGGCCTTTGAGCATAGCAGGGGTTTCTAGTGATGTACTAGAGCAGGGGTCTTCAACATTTTCAGGCCAAGGACCCCTTAGTTGAGAGAGAGATGAAGCAGGGACCCCCCACAACCCGTAGATACCATATACTGTAGTTTCATCGTTTGACAGCACAATAATCAGTGTATTTTGGATTCATGTCAATTTGTGTTTTCAGATGTTTAACCACATGAACCGTCAATACATAATAAACTTGACCTTTCACTCTGTACTCTTTTTCCCCTCTACACCAAACCTCTTTGCCGAAAATAGCCGATCTACAAGCTCACAACGCCGCGCAGCTACAGTTCTCAGAATATGGGTTAACTCTGAGGACCCCCTTGGGGTCCCGGACCCCCTGTTGAAGACCCCTGTACTAGAGCATCAAAGCTGACAAAATGAGTGGAAAATGAGGCACATAAACACTACATAAAAGTGGAGATATCATTTATTTTGGTATTGGCGTTCAAGAGAGTCATGATCAACCTTCCTCTGGTTGTTTTTGAGTAGGTAAAAGCACCAGATATTGACCAGGGGGAGGAGCAGAATGGACTGAATGTAAACAGTTGCATAGCTGAATCAAGTGCAAAAAATTGAAAAATAAACGCAGAGCAAGAGAAGGAAAAATGTTTGTGCATGTATGGGCGTTACTTGTGTGCATGAACACGTGTGCAAGTATTTGTATGTGTTTCTGAGTGTGAATACTGTACAGTATGTGCCTTTGCAACTGAAGAAGGAAAATAACCCCCTCCCCACCCAATCCCAAAAAAACATCCTGCAGCACTGAAGCTGGACAAGCTGAGAATCCCGAGCACCCACACAACAACCGCACGCACCAACAAAACAACTGTGGTCCGAGGATGGAGCCCTTTATGGTCTCAGCCTCTTATAAAAAAACCAAAAACTTGCTGCAACTGTGAGTGTTTGAGAAACATGGTTACATGGTTTTTATCTTGCAGAGCACTGAGGGTGGCTGCGAGAGGCTTAAAGCCAGCGGGGGCGCTTTGGGGCAGCCAGCGAGAGGCCACCGAGACATTCAGTCACTTTAATTGTCCTTGGATGAGAATAAAAAAATGCATGACAAGCCACCTCTGTTTACTTTCAATGGCTGGCGTTTCCCCCCCCCCTCTCCAAAGTTAAACAATGGATATGAGTGGAAAAGGATTCTCTCTCTCTCTCTCTCTGCTTCTCATCAGTATGGGACTAAAGCTGTTACGAGAGGAAGCTGCAAGCATAACTGCCCATTTAAACGCTTGCCAATGAGCCTTCCACACAGTGACTTTACGTGCTGCCCATTGCCTCTTGGAGGTGTCAAACATATAATTGAAATTTTGAAACTTGGTCCATGTCAACGTTCCAAAATTCACTGGAGTGTGTAGGAAGGGAGTGCTGCATGTTGCGTCCACCCCTCCACCGAACCCACCCCTCCATATGATTCAAACTCTCTCCTTGTCAGCTTTTATACAGTGTGGCTACCACGTGCCACCTCTCTAGCCACTGGCACCGCCATCGCCAGAAACTGCATCACTCCAACAATGCACGCTGGTCCTTGGCCGGCGTCCATGCGTGAGATGGGAAAAATGCATGTAATTGGTGAGAATCTCTGGCTTCCATCGAGACAGTAATTGGCCAGAGAGAGCCCTTGTGAGAAATGTGCCGCGCAAACGTTTTCCCCGATAATCCCATCTTGTGAGCATCTGGCAGCGCCGTGGTTATAATGGCTGAAAAACACAATGGAGACATACATGTACCGAGCAGGAGGAACAAGGGTGGGAACGTTCTTAGGGCGGGAAAAGCAGAGTGATAGGAAATTATTAATACAACTGTACATGTACTTAATATCCACAAGATTAATTTGTTAATGTAGCGTGCACGCGCCTGTGTGCACGCGCTATAAAGAATGCCTATAAACTAGGCATGAAAAGAATAGTTCAGCTGTATTACTCTTTGGTTTGTAACAAGGGCATCATGCAGTATAGATGTCCACTTTACAAGTACATAGTGACTGCACAGGTTTAAAATACAATAAAGAACAGTTTCAACCTCATATCGCGATTGACAGGATTCTGAGGAGATGAGCCTGACCGTTATCTATTTGCTTTTGCTTCTTTTTGCTTAGTAGTTGAATGTTCTCAAATAGAAACTTTAATAAAATCTACGTTTTTCAGCCCTGTTTGTTCTTTCTTTTTCTTCTTCTTTGTGTTTTTTGTTTTTAAAATATCAGTCAAAATATCAGTAAACAGTGGACTCTCCAAAATTCTGGCATCAGTCGGGCTCTACTGTGCCAGTATCGTCCCATACATCACTCCAAACACATCCACATGTTTACCTTGCCTGTAACCTAGCAACATCTGCTGCCAGTTGTAGTAACAAAGTCGTTTTTACAGCTTGGCATATATAGGGCAAGCAGCCTAGAAGAGTGTCCATCCATCTGTCTGTCTACAGTATCTGCCTGTGGCTGATCTCGCAAATCATTGCGCCAAAAGGCGCCACATTTCTTGTGCATGCTGCCAGCAGGATGTGACATTTGAAAACAAGATGACATTCAGTGGTGGACAAAGTACTCAAATGCCAGTACTTGAGTATGTGCAGTATGTAGGATACTCCAATATCACTCATCTACGAGTGAAATTGTCAGTCAATTTTACTTAAGTTAAAGTACAAGAGTAATAATTGCTTAAAAAGATACTTCAAGCTTTCAAAAGTACATGCTTTTAAAAACACATGTTCAAAGGTGCAAGTGCATATTCTTCTTTTTAATATCAATGCACTGCTGTATTGAAATGTATTTCAAAAGGTTAGAGAACCACTGACGCAGAGAGCAAAAGCGAGGGAATAAAGGTCAGCAGGAGACCATGTAATGTAAACAGCAGACTCAGAGCAATATTCACGTGCCAAGTTTATTCATGTGCCACTTTAGACAGGAACATCCAGAGTTCTACAATACAACCGTGGATACTGTAGGTGCAGCCAGAGTGCAAATAAAACTAGCTAAATGTAACTTCCTCTGCCAGTGATTAAGGCACAGATCAATAGCTATGATGAGCATGATCAAATGCACTAAGCACGAGCAGGAAATATGCATTTCATAGCTGAGCAGTGAGAGCTGGCTGGCCACTGGCCCTGCAGCTCTGAGGGAGCTACAACCACAGAGTGACTTACTGGGAGAGAACTGGGAACGCTGTCAATGCAAAGTACAGAGTCTACCGGCCATAACACCACACACAGACAGACACACACAGACACACAGACACACAGACACACAGACGCACACACACACACACACACACACACACACAACAAAAACGAACCCACACAGAGGCAGACACACACGCAAACATGTTCACAAAACGTCGTCAATGCGCAGAGCCTGCATCTCTGCTGACGCAGATGAGAGCACAAACAGTGCAGTACAGAATGATGCACAGGATGCAAATACACAACAGACATTCATATAAAAGACATACAACGCACACAAGCACGTGTATGTATATTAGGGATGGGACGATAAGCGATATTATCGTTTATCGCGATAAAAAACACTCATGATAATCGTATCGTGGAGATTTAATATATCGCGATATCGTCCTCCGTCATGCACTGTCTGAGATCAATTCACCTTTATTTGCCGAGCTGCATATCTGGTACCCCATAAACCCTCTATAATTGGTAAAAGGTACTTATAATATACGTTCTTGATACAGTCTTTTTTCCACTCTCTATCAAATGTCTTTGCCAAAAAATTGCAGATCTACAAGCTCACAACGCGTCGCAAGCTTGCGTTGTGAGCTTGTAGATCGGCTAGTTTTTGGCAAATGTTCCGCCCCAGGAAAATGGATTTTGATTATCGCGATTTCTTTTGTCACAATAATCGTGATATGAAATGTTTATATTGTCCCATCCCTAATGTATATATAGGCAACACTCTCAAGACAGACACACACACACACACACACACACACACACACACACACACACACACACACACACACACACACACACACACACACACACACACACACACACACACACACACACACACACACACACACACACACACACACACACACACACAATATCCCAATATCCATGTGCTGCGGGCCACTATGTATAAGCCATCTGGTCCACGTTAAGTGCAATATAAAAAGCTCATTCAGATACATGGTGAGTGTGGATGCAAACTTGGCACAGTATGGAGCAGCCCCCCCCACCACCACCACCAACACCACCACCTCTCACTGCTTAGGACTGATTTAATCCATTCAGAACGGGTACACTATATTGTGTATTATTATTTTATGCTTTAACTATTAAAAAATAGCAGATATACAAGCTCACAGCGCGGCACCGAGTGCCGCGCTGCGAGCTTGTAGATCTGCTATTTTTTTACCAAATTTTGACCTGATTCTATTAGTGTCTTTTGAATGCTTCTAAGGTTTTTTGAAAAACCTATGTTTCTACTGTATGTCAGCAATCCGGCTAGCCATCGTCAAAGAAAAGTGAGTCACTTAACTGGAGCTCAGTTAGTCTGTTCTTGAGAGACTACTATGTAAGTGGTTCTTTTTCATGTGAAGGACCCCCAAAATGATATGTATTTGGCCACGGACACCCATCTCAAAATAGGGACCCCCCCAGGCCCAGAAGCAGAATTTGAGTTACAAACGTTTGCTTTAAAAATGCATATATTCAAAGATTTGCACACATTTCACGACTTTTTTCAAAAATAGCAGATCTACAAAGCATTCAATAATCCCATGCCTAAATGGGTTAAGTCTAGACATCATATTGGAAAATGGCTCGCACGCCACAAATATATTCGGAACGTTCCGGCACCACTGCTGCTGCCATGCTATTTATGGAGATAGAGCTGTGTGTGTGTGTGTGTGTGTACCTGTTTGAGAATAGGTGGAGCAGAGAAATGCTAGGTGGATGGATGTCAGCTAATGGAAAACAAATGCAGACAAAGTCGCAAAAAGAATATAACGTCAGTGTTTCATTAATGGCTAATCTGGTCAACCTGGAGGGCTGTGTTTGAGAGGCACAGGGACCAGGAAAGAACCCAATAGTTAGTTAGCGTGCGTGCGGTGCGTCATACTTGTACGAGCATCAAGCAATATTATTATTCAAAAACATGCATGTGATTCACTGATGATGTTGCTATGAATTACATTCATAATTTGATCTGAAACTAAAAAACTAAAGAGAGAAAGAATTACGCCTTTAAGACCTGGAATGCATTCGTGTCACATTAGATCTTAACCGGTTTAACCATTATTTTATACTTTGGCTATTCAAAAATAGCAGATCTACAAGCTTTTAGCGCAGTACCGAGTGCGGCACTACAAGCTTGTACTGTAGATCTGCTATTTTTGAAAAATCGTGGAGATTTGTTAAAGTCTTTGAATCTATATTTTTAAACATTTAAACTCATATATCTTTGCATCTGGGGGGGTCCCTGGACCAACATATTTTGAAAAGGTTTGAGCACCACTGACACAGAAACATAGGTTTTTCAGAAAACTGCTAAATAACCCATTAAGACAGGGGTTTTCAGGCCAAGGACCCCTTAGCTGCGAGAGAGATGAAGCAGGGACCCCCACAACCTTTTCATAGATTCCATATAGTTTCATTGTTTGACAGCACAATCATCAGTGTATTTTGGATTCATGTCAATTTGTGTTTTCAGATATTTAACCACTTGAACCATCAACACTTAATAAACTTGACCTTTCACTTTACTTAGTGTCCTCTTCTTTCCCTCTACACCAAACCTCTTTGCCGAAAATAGCCAAACTACAAGCTCACAACGCCTCGCAGCGTGAGGCGTTTTGAGCTTGTAGATCTGCTATTTTTGGCTAAAGTTCTCAGAATATGGACGTTAGGGTTAATATAAATAAAGGAGAAAAAAAGGTTTCTACCACACAAAGATTTGGAGGACCCCCTGTAGTAACTCTGAGGACCCCCTGTTGAAGACCCTTGCATTAAGATTACAAAATGTCTTCTAAATCCTAACAGAGGACTGTGATAGACAAAGTGAGCATCAGGTTGACAGAATAAAAGAAAAGACAGCATGTGAGATGGACGGAGGAGAGTGAGTGGAAATGACATCCACGCGCGCGCGTGTGTGTGTGTCCCTGTCTGCCCACTTTGTCCCTGTCTGCCCACTTATGTGCGAGACAGGGCAGAACAGACAGATCTAGACATGGGATCCAGAGGCCCAGTGACTCTGCTCCTTCCATTAAGGATGTGGTTCTCTGCTCCTGTTCTGGGGAACCCAGAGAACTACTGCTTTTCATCGAAGACATCTAATCAGAAATGTAGGTCAATGTAGACCTATGACTACTTTCCTAGTTTTTGAAATGGCTACCGATACAGGATTGGCAAAAAAGAGATCAATCACTGCTTTTTACAGCAGGATATATATTTTCTGCATAAGGTAGCTTATACCATTACCATTTATTTTATTTTTTGTTTAAAATATAATGACAGATCTTTTCCTGTACGGGCTGTGCTTAAAACAGAGAACATTATGACACTTAAAGGAGTAGTTCACCCCCCAAATGACTTTTTTTCCCTATTGATTACTCATGCCATGGATACTTGGTTTTTGTCACATTCCTAAGACAATAACTAAATTAAAATAAAATAAAAAGTAAATTTACCCTGGCGGTTTCCCCATCCAGTGCCAATGTGCATCCGCGTACCCATCCGGAATCAATGGGGGTAAATTTACTATAATCACATTTTTGTCTTAGGAATGCGACAAATACAAAAACAATATTATTGAACTTAAGTCTCTATAGCATGAGCAATCAATAGAAAAGTCATTTTGGGGGTGAACTACTCCTTTAAACTGTTATATTCAGCCTGGCTGCCTGCCTTTTGACCAGCTAGTATACAGCAGTGGTTCTCAACCTGTGGGGTCCCCAAATTATTGTCGGGGGTCCCCAGATGATTAACTTGATGTGCAACTTTGTTTTCTCAATCAACAGTAAACAAACCAACATAAAGTTTAAGTGTATAGACTAGAGGTTATCTGCACATTTCTTAAGTGACACTTGAAGGACTTTTTAATACATCTAAAATGACAAATTAAACATTGGCCAAATTGTCACATATTTGAGACAGAAATTGTGTAAATAGCCGATCTACATGCTCACAACGCCTCGCAGCGCGAGGTGTTGTGAGCATGTAGATCTGCTATTTTCACAACAGAACCATCTTATATTACATTTGTAAACTGCAGCCAGCGGTATTTGTTTGTCACCAACAGACCAAATGCAGCACTCCAATTGGCTATAACGTCCCCCAGTCCAGGGGATCTTAACGTCCGCCCAGCCCATGGATCTGTAACCCTACACCAGCCCATACAACAAGCCTGCACCAGCCTGCAAGCAGCTGTTGTCACGGTTACGCTCCACCCAGCCCACGCTGCCCACGCCCAGCCCACTCAATCTCAGAGGCAGCTGATCCACACAAGAAAGATTTGCGGACAACACCGGAAGTGCGTCCGGCGGTCAAATATGTCCGACCGGAAACGTGCGCTGCGGCACAATAGTTCCGCCACAAAAGTTCCCCCCCATTTTTTTTATTTTTATTTATTTTTATTTATTTTTTTTAACTTTTTTTTTATTATTTAACTAGATGTGAGCGGGCCGAAGGCCCGCAAACCTCTAGTGTTATACAAAATGTAATTCCTCAACTCTTAGTGCTCGTCAGGGTGGGGGGTCCCAAGTTCAAATATTATATTATTTTGGGGGTCACAGCCTGAAAAGGTTGACGACCACTGGTATACAGTATTAGTCAAACTCTACCTGGGGGACACCAAGTGAATGCCAGTACATTCGCTGGCATAATGGGAAACCAGCAGTGAAGTGGGTTCCCCAGGTCCGTGGTCCAGAGGTGACCGCTACAGCAAACTCACCAGCAGAAACTGGGTGAACTCTCCATAGTTCAGCTGCTTGTTCCGCTCCGTGCCGAAGTGCAGTCGCATGAACTCACAGTCCCAGTTGAAGGGGATGTGTTGGTGTATGGTGGTCTGACTGAACACCTGCTTCGCGTCCTCTGTGGGGTGGATGAGAAGGGGGAGGGGGGGGTATACATCATCACCTTAACCAGTGTTTCCCAAAGTGTTTCCCCTCCGAAAAAAAATAAAATAATAATTTTACATGAATTGAAAGATTTTCCTTCTAAGTAATTCATAAATAAATAATCTAAAAATCGAATAAATAAATTGTGAGGAGTTATTTATTGTGAGCTTGTAGATCTGTTGTTTTCACTAGTTTGGGTCCCGGGCAAGCGTCTAATTTAGCTTTTGGGTCACAAGCCAAAAAGTTTGGGAACCACTGATCTTAACGATAAAGGCTGAACAAGCCTACATCTGGATAGGGAAAACAGGACATGCCAACCCCAAAGATGGCATTGTGTCAAGTGTTTAATGGGTCTAATCACACATAAATATATAAATTTCACAAATCAGCGGGGAGTGACAAATTAATTAAGCTGTCAGACAACACATCATTTCAAATCCCTTCACGTTACTAGGTGACCCGGCGGTTACAAAGTTATGGGTTATATTTAAGTAATAATATATAACATAAACAACGTGAATATGTGACCCGGTTTACAATGATTAGCAACAAAATTCACCCACAAGATTCAACCACAATTTTGACCATAACCTCTCAGGCATAGTGTAGTGGTGGGTTATATAGTGATGGAGAATGTCAATGTATGTATGTATTGAGTTCCAATTCTACCCTGTAACAATGCATACACATTTTGCATCTAAGGTCTTTCCCATGAAAGATTTATCCATTTTCACCTTGCATTTTCTAAGTCTCATAACAAGATTTTCATCATTCTTCACTTACTTCGCATACTGTACTGCGTGTGAGTATGCATATTTATAAGGGAAACATTAGCGAGTCATAACCCCCCCAACCCCCCTCCTATACTGCGGGAGGTTCATGATTATATTTGACAAAATGTCCACTTCAATCCCGATGGGGGCAAATCTGTTGGAATTAATTACGATTGAGACTTAAGTTCCTAAACTCACAGCGGGTCTTAAATGATACGTGACAGTGCAGGGTTAAAGCTGCGTAAGGGCCCAGGTTGTTCGTGGCTCTACGCTTGGAAGGAAAAAAGTTGCTCCGTCTGTCTGAGCCTCTCTGAGCCTCTGCAGCCAGTAGGAGACAGAGACACTGAACATGAGCCCCAAATTATAGCCTTACTAAAGAAACAAAAACAAACCAACAGAGCGACCTGTTTCTTATTACCAAACAAGCTGCGTCGCTGAACGAGCAGAGAGAAAGCAAGAGAGAGAGAGAGAGAGAGAGAGAGAGGGGAGAAAGGGAGAGAAACAACATTTCTTTGACAAAATCTCGAGAAATTGTAGGGAAAGCGAGAAAGGGAGGCAATTTTTATTTCAGTCAGGCTGTACTTTTTTGGAACAAGACAGGTCCGCCGCGGGTTTTTACACTTTAATGAGGCAATAAATATACAGCCTTTAACTCTTTAACCCTCAAATACCGGGAACGCGCCCGAGTCGCGTTCGATTTTAACCACTGTAACCGTTATTTTATGCTTTAACTATTGAAAAATAGCAGATATACAAGCTCACAGCGCGGCACCGAGTGCCGCGCTGCGAGCTTGTAGATCTGCTATTTTTTTTTTATCGTGAAAATGTGTGCAAGCCTTTGAATATCTTTGACCCGATCTTTGACCCGACTTCCAAATCCTTCCTCTAAATCAGTGGTTCTCAAACCTTTTCATGTCAAGGACCCCCAAAATTACATTTATATGGCCGCAGACCCCCCCAACTCAAAATATGTTATTCCAGGGACCCCCCAGAAGCAGAGATTTGAGTTGGAAAAGTTTGTTTGAAAAATATATATTGAAAAATTTGCACACATTTTCACGATTTTTCAAGCGTTAAATAATTCTAGGCCTACATGGATTAAAGGATAGGTGCAGGCAGCACTGCTACAGAACCAGAGAGTTTATATTATCAGCTTTTATGGAGCTGTCAACACCATGGCCTCTTTTTTCTGTTGTTTCTCGGGGTGTTTTTCAACACTACTCTTTTTATCTTTCTGGCTCCGATACAACTACAGTAACTGCACTTCATGTGCTACGTTCTGTGCCCTGTTTTTATGAACTCTAGATTCCAGCAAATTATGGATTCATTATTTGTAGAAGCAGTAAAAAAAAAAAAAGAAGGAAAAACTTGCATTCAACCCCTTGTTGTTTAGAAATGCTGCGTGCTTTGCCCCGCTTGTACTTAATTGAAATTACTCGGGTTATTATCGAATAAAAACGGCTTTACAGAAAAAATGAAATAAAATGAAATCAGAGTGCAGCCATTTATTGCTTGGAAAAACAAACTGGGCTTTAATGCAAACTTAAGCCACGGCAATTAATGCTTTTAATAGGTAATAAAGCAGGGAGTTGTTATTTTGGTTGACTTGGAGAGAGGCCCTTTCATCTAATGAGCGCCAAAGAGAACTGGAGAGGGGCCGAGAAACGAGAGGAATTCTGCAACACATCACAATAAAGCAACTTTGACAAGTCCATAGTCTCAGTCACAAGTTATTTGCTTTCAGTGAAATGGTTCGGCCCCGATGCGAGTGGCAGACACAGTCAGTGTTTGTGCATGGCAGGGACGTGCTGGGCCCCTAATTCAGCCCGGGAAAAAGAGTTGGAGAGGCCCTCATTGCGCTCAAACATTTGCCATTTCAGATCAAGTGACAAAGCCAGTGGGCCAATTACATGAGTTATATTTCGTCGTTGTCGTGTGGAAACCTTGTATGTCCAAAACCGTTTGTTTTGTATTTATCATTTAAAAAATGAATTAAACTAGTGAAAACAGCCGATCTACAAGCACACAACGCCTCGCACCGCGATGCGTTGTGTGCTTGTAGATCTGCTGTTTTCACTACTTTTGTGCGACGGCCTTGTATGATGAAGCAGGGCTTTGCTTCGCGAAAGAATTTACACATTTGAAACTTGGAGATACGAGGTTTCTGCCCGACAGTGACGATTTACTTTGTTGGCCGCCCAGCCCCCAAAATGGAACAAAGGCAGACATTTTATTTTTAATTATTTCCTAATGGCCGGCCTGGACCGGCCGGGAATGAACAGGCCATTCGGGAGTTGTCCCGCTTTTCCCAAATGGCCAGCACGTCCCTGGTGCATGGTGTAATGCGCGTAATGTTTTTCATGCAATTTTCCACTTGTGCGCAAAGGCACATATTGCTCATTGGCATTGGGATATTCATTAACCTTTGGAAGAGGCAGAAAAACAACAGACCTTTTAATTGCCACTGAGACAACGTCACTCTAATTGAGCCTTTTAAATATGAAAATTTACATATGTGCATATATAATCAACTGCAATGATCTTCCTCCCCGTCGACAGCGACAATTAAAAGGAAATCCGCGCGTACTCTCTTCCCTGCTTTTCCGAGCAAGACGTGTGTGGTGCATTTCAAATCAACCCTAATGTACCGGGACCTCACACACCTACAGAAGCCTGGCATTAGGCTTGTTTAAATCAATTAGACCGGGTACACATTATTGCGTATTATCATTTCATGCTTTAACGATTGAAAAATAGCAGATATACAAGCTCACAGCGCGGCACCGAGTGCCGCGCTGCGAGCTTGTAGATCTGCTATTTTTGAAAAATCGTGAACATTTAAATTTTGACCCGATTCTATAAGTGTCTTTTGAATCCTTCTAAGGTTTTTGAAAAACCTATGTTTCTATGTCAGCAATCTGGCTAGCCATTGTCAAAAAAAAAATCCTTTTCACTTAACTGGAGCTCAGTTAGTCTGTTCTTGAGAGACTACTATGTGTCAGTGGTTCTCAAACTTTTTCATGTGAAGGACCCCCAAAATGATATGTATTTGGCCACGCACCCCAATCTCAAAACATTTCGTTCCAGGGACCACCCAGAAGCAAAATTTGAGTTCCAAACGTTTGCTTCAAAAATACATATATTCAATAATGTGCACAAATTTTCATGATTTTTCAAAAATAGCAGATCTACAAGCTCGCAGCGCGGCGCGCTGTGAGCTTGTATATCTGCTATTTTTCAATAGTTAAAGCATTCAATAATTTTAGACCTAAATGGGTTAAATCAATTAGGCAAATGTGAAATATGCAACAAGTACAAATGTCTTCTCTTCCCACCTCAGGGTTCCAGCCAGGCTTCAGAGTAATGCTGCCAATCACAGCCGCACACAAACATACAGTGATCTATCTCACCCTACACCTCTTCCTCTCACCCACAGCACTCACAGCCACCCTTGGCCACAAACCAAATGCAGGGAGGCTGACAATTATTTGTTTGCACTTCAAATTAAAGTTAAAATGCTTGTTTTTAATTGCGTCACCTATGTATCCATAGGATATCCTGCTGTTCAAAGCAGAACAGATTATCTGAGATCAGACACCTATTATTTATAGTAAAAGAATGTGTTGGCATTAAACTGATTCAAGGACACAAGGGCAATTATGGCTTGGAAACTATATTACTATTGTGTCAATACATTTGAATTAAATGTCAAACAGACTGCAAAATACAGTATATGTTGCCATAGGTTACTCTGTTTTCAATTCACCCTTTTGGTCCCTGACTGACTAGTCTCGCGTAGCCAGACAACTATTCCACAATCTCCAAATGCTATATAGTCTGGAACTACAGCTCCTGAACGGCGTTACTTAAAGTTATACCATGTAACTTTTTTTATAAAACAAATCTTAAAATTGTCCTAACTGTTAAATCGCTAAAGTTTTAGAACACCCACTCCGTTATTTTCAGCTTCTAAAGCCTTCTCTTTATATGTTTTCTATGATCCTGGCCGGCGTCCGGTTTTCGTGGAAAAATAACGTCATCTGCATCATCTGTATACGTTGTGTATACGTTGGCCAATCACATCGCGGATCATACACACATGATACACTACCGGCCAATCACAGCTTATCTGCCGTGTCTTCAGGAAGTAGCCTCGCTCAGCTACAGTGTTTACCATGGTGAAGGATTCTTAACCTCTTAATCCCCAAATCCTGGCCAGAAAATTACGTTCTACCATGCGTTCTACACCTCCACGGATTCGTATCGGTCGCGGTGGTTTGCGGCGCCGCTCCGGTGGTCCGCGGCGGTGGTCCGCGACGACTCCGGGCGAAAAACGGCCGAAAAAAGCAATACCGCTACTGACCACTAGTTTAGCAACTTACACAGTATAGCTTTAAGTAATGTACTTACTGTAAGTACAATTCTGAGGTATATGTACTTTACTTGAGTATTTCCAATTAAAAATACTTTTACTCCTACTCCACTACATCTCAGATCCAAATATTGTACTTTTACTCCACTAAATTTATTGGAAAACTTTACTAGTTACTTTGCAGATATAACTTATATTATTATAAAATACCACTTTAGCCCTATTTTATACCTTGGCTATTTGAAAATAGCTGATCTACAAGCTCACAACGGAAACGGGAACTCACAACGGGAACTCACAACGCGTTGCATCGCGACGCATTGTGAGCTTGTAGAGCTTGTAGAGCTTTTACTTTTGGTACTTTAAGTACATTTTGATGCCAACACTTTCATACTTTGATTCAATTGCATTTTGAATTCCAGACTTTTACTTGTAACAGAGTATTTCTGTATTGATAATTTTACTTGAAGCAGTGAAAAACAAGGTAAATCTGTCAAATCTGTTAGCGTGGGTGAGTGCGTGTGTGGTCGTGACAGAAAATAGACGTTGTGAGCTTGTAGATCGTCTATTTTGTGCGCGGTCCCGTACAACTGACGAAGAATACTACGCAGTAACTCGCTCCGTTTTCAGAGCGTTTGTAGAAAGACCATGTGACCTACTGTAGCATAATGTTAAACTTCGTATCGTGACATCCGCATCCTAAGTAAAATATGTGAGTACTTTTTCCACCACTGGATGCGGCCCGGGCTACTTACCAAACGTGACCATCCCGTTCCCCGTTTTGTCAAACAACAGGAATGCCACCATGAAGAGGGCATCTGGGGCACAGAGCACCGACTCAAACGCAACAAACTCCTGGAAGCAAATCAACCTGAGACAGAGGATAGAGAGAAAAGAGAGGAGTGGATGTAAAAGATTGTAAAATACTGTTAAGTCTCTTACACGTTCTATGTGCCAGTATTGGAAAACCCTATTGAAAAACCAAAGTATAAAATGTGAGTCAGCAATATCTCTACAACACTGTCCATAACCATAGAAATGATTTGTTCAGTACAAAAATACACAACAAAACTAATTCTTAAAATATGCAATGATACAACGGTTTTAACACCCAAAATATTATATGACCATAGTTTCTATCACACAGCATCAAACTGGTACACTTGCAACAGTGTATCATTCAGCCTTGAGCATAATTCAACAAGTAATTTAGCCCAGTAGCCTATTATTCTACTTCTAATATCATAAACTCAGACTGTAAGAAAACAGAGCATTTTTTTAAAAGCTCAGCGTGTGCCGCCTGTCTAACTTGGCAGCTGGCACAGAGGGTGAAATGTACCCCAAAAAAAGAAGAGAAAAAAAGAAGGCAGGGCAGTTAGCTGGAAGCCAACTAAGGAAATCCTTCAATATAAACTTAACACAATACGAACCGTGGTGAAATGTCTAAACGGGCCACGGCACAGGAAGACATTGAGCGGTAGCTTAGATGCACTGGAATTAGCATCAACAACACTGTAAGCAGTGTTGGCAGCGTTAGCGGCTGCCAGTAAATAAAGACCCTATTACAGTAGCCGTTTGGGTGTTATAGTATGTTGTGCGTGCGTGCATGATTTGGGTGTGCACAACTGTGCATGCAGGCACACACAACTATTGTCTAACTCACTCTTTCTCCCAAGTCTTAAGTGTTCTATGCCAATGGTTCTCAACCTGTGGGTCGGGACCCCCAAATTATTTTGGGGGGTCCCCAGATGATTAACTTCATGTGCAACATTGTTTTCTCACTCAACAGTAAACAAACCAACATAACATTTAAGTGTATAGAGGGTATCTGCAAATTCTAAAGTGACAATTTAAGGACTTTTTAATACCTCTGAAATGACAAATGAAACATTGGCCAAACTGTCAAATATTAGAGGCAGAAATTGTGAAAATAACCGATCTACATGCTCACAACGCCTCGCAACGCGAGCCGTTGTGAGCATGTAGATCTGCTATTTTCACAATAGAACCGTGTTATACAAAATGTAATGACTCAACTCTTGAGTGCTTGTCAGGGTGGGGGGAGGGGTCCCCAGTTAAAATATGATTATTTTGGGGGTCGCGGCCTGAAAAGGTTGAGAACCACTGTTCTATGCAACAATAATACTGAGGAAAAAACCATATGCATCATAATCAACAAGATAAGAATAAACAGGTGGGTGTATGATATGAACCCACTGGGACCCCCAATGCGAGAACTGTGAGGACACAATCTACATGTTGTCCTAATCCTGGCCAGAGTCCCCTCAAGTCCATTATGAATTTCACAAATGGATAGGATAATTACAGGAGGGGGGTCAGCGCTAACGAGCAGTCCCTGAGCATCTACCTATTAAATCTATTTCAATTTATGGAGGTGGGGGTGTAGCAATGAGTACATTTTTTGCTGGCCACACAAATTAATTATGTTACTGATGAAATTCAGAGGAAAGAGAGAGAGAGAGTGTGTGTGTGTGTGTGTGTGTGTGTGTGTGTGTGTGCGTGCGTGCGTGCGTGCGTGCGTGCGTGCGTGCACACCAGAGAGAGACATGGACGTATGGCTGTTCATTCATGGATGTACGTGTGCATGCATGCTCATATCTGTGTGAGTGTAAATATCTCAAAGTGTGCAAGTTAACTGAACAAGCAATTGTGTGTGTGTGTGTGTGTGTGTGTGTGTGTGTGTGTGTGTGTGTGTGTGTGTGTGTGTGTGTGTGAGAGAGAGAGAGAGAGAGAGAGAGAGAAACCAGAAAAAAACACACAGAAATGGAGAGAGAATGAGCCTGCGTGTCATGATTTTCCTTTCTCTGCCCGTGGCACTCGAAAATAGAAAATACATTTAAATCATCAGTTGAAATTTCAATCCAAGACTAATTGTTGTATTAACTAGCCAGGCGGTCTGAGCATTACTGAACCCCAGAACAATGAGCGTTCCTCTCAGACGGACAGACGTTCTTTGAAGAGAAGTCGAGTTGATAAGTGTGTTTACACTGGGAAGAGGCTACAGGTCAATAGAACTCCTAACTGGTTCAATACCATTAGGAGAAGGCGCGCTCTCTGCAGGACTCTTGTGGAGAGGTCTGTAGTTTCTTTGGGTGCAGATTCTAGTAGAACTCAGAAAGAAGGGAATATCCGCACTCTCTTGAATATTGACTTTTAAAAGTATTTATTTATTTAAACATATTTAGAGAAACGGACGCGTTTCGGCCTACTGGCCTTCCTCAGCGTTTCAAACGCTGAGGAAGGCCAGTAGGCCGAAACGCGTCCGTTTAATAAGCTTAGTCTTTTCTAGGATCTCCTTTTAGTAGACCTTGTACCAGTGAACTGTACCGTCATGAAACTGTACCTTTTCCTATGCAAACTTCTAATAAAGTCTTCAATCAATCAATCAAATCAGTGCCCAGCATTGGTCTAACCAATCGTGTTCAGAGCCCACCCCTTGGAAAATGATAATTCTGCTCGCAAGTCCAGACTAATATCCAATACGCAGTGAGGAATTAGTATGAGCAACGCTATGAACGCTTGCCTGCGCACGTCCGACTCCGCTGGTTTGGGTAGGTTCATTCACAATAACGGGGCGGCTGTTTTGACACACACTGTCCGCAGCCGGTGTGCTCCCCATAAGACGGCTAGTCCAAGATACCCCTTTAAAATGTTACCTTAAAATATAGACGCCATGGTGGCTCACGTTCCTTGAGTTTGAATGTGACTCGAGGCTCTTTAATTGCCTCCATTTCTCAATCGCCTCTCAATGTGTATTAAATAAAAATAAATGCAAAACATAAAGATTCCCAGAGAGATGGAAGGACACCCAAAAAATGTTTTGTTTTTAGTTTTTTCACACACATTAGTTTACATGAATGCCTGTCTCTCTGTCTGTGTCTGCCTAGACATGGATAATGAGGATAGGAGTGTAACTGAGAGCAGTGAGGATTGGCCCGTGGTTTAGACCGGCGAGACCACGCAGAGAAGATCCAGGGGGCATTACCATAAAATATACACACTATACAGTACGTGTACCTGCTCATACAAGTACACACTCGAACGAATGGAATAGATATGTGGGCATATTACACACACAAATACCATAAATGTGCATTTGCATATGCTGTACACACAGTAACACATACTGGCATACACAGTACACAAACACACACATACACATACACATGCCCACTCAGTTCTCAAGCCAAGGATGAAGCTTATGATGGTTGATTAGCAGCGCCATGACGACTACAAAACAATTACGATGGGAGGAGAAGCCATCGCTCGACTATGCAGCGCCGACCCCATCGAGACGCTCAATAATCAAATCAACAGACAGCATCTCCCAACCATCAACTGCTATGGCATGTCTCCAGGCTCTCCTCTATGCATGTACACACAGTCAAACTGCATGGTCCAACTGTGCACAAAGGGGCTAATGTGATACCGCAGCCAAGTCCGCATGAGTACACTTAATGCATTCCCTGGGCTTTGTTGAGTCTTCAAATTGACTACAACCGTCGAGCCGTGACGTGTATCATTCTCATATTCCTACAGTTTATGGAGCTCTGGCGAGACTCTGATGGACCGGGCACTCGGACAATCGGGTCACAAAACTTCAGATGAGAGCTTCTACATCATGGGTCTTCAACAGGGGGTCCTCAGAGTTACTACAGGGGGTCCTTCAAATCTTTGAGTGATAGAAACTTTTTTTTCCTTCGTTTTTCATATTAACCATTTGAACCCTAGTGTCCATAGAACTTTAGCCAAAAATAGCATATCTACAACGCCTCGTGCGGCGAGGGGTTGTGGGCTTGTAGATCGGCTATTTTTGGCAAAGAGCTTTGGTGTAGAGGGGGAAAAGAGCAGACTAAGTACAGAGTGAAAGGTCAAGTTTATTAAGTATTGACGGTTCAAGTGGTGTCATATCTGATAACACAAATTGACATAAATCCAAAATACACTGACGATTGTGCTGTCAAACAATGAAACTATATGGAATCTATGATAAGGTAGTGGGGGTCCCTGCTTCATCTCTCTCTCAACTAAGGGGTCCTTGGCCTGAAAACGTTGAAGACCCCTGAATCTACATAGATGCAAGAGGCAAACATCTCTCGCAGTCTAGCGCACTGTACGACTCTGAAAAACGATGGCCTGAAAGATCACCATTGTTCTTTGAGCCGACCTCAGTCCGCTGTGAGGACTCTCCTGACACCCAGGCTGTGATACCTTTGTTTTTCCTTCATCCTCTCTCTGTCATCTCCCCTGCAGGTGTCTTAATAGGCTCCTTCAGAAACGCAAGAGGAGAGCTGGGGGTCTGGAAGTGTTGTTTACAAGCAGCGTAAGTGCATGGTGTGGGCCTAGGGCGAGGCGGCGGGCCGACGGCCCTGCTTGCTTGATGGTAAAGGGAGGAACGGGGGGGGGGTTGGGGGAGTTGAGCGACTTCAATCAGACCTAGGGATGGGACGATGTGAAAATGTCATATCACGATTATTGTGATATCGCGACAATCAAAATCCATTATCCTGGGGCGGAACATTTGACAAGAAATAGCAGATCTACAAGCTCACAACGCGTCACGTTGCGACGCGTTGTGAGCTTGTACATCGGCTATTTGATACAATGAAAAAAGACTGTATCAAGTATGTATATTATAAGTACCTTTTATCAATTATAGAGGGTTTAAGTTGTACCAGATATGCAGCTCGGCAAATAAAAGGTGAAACGATCTCAGTGCGTGACGGAGGACGATATCACGATATATTCAATCTCCACAATACGATTATCGTGAGATAAACGATAAGACCGCTTATCGTCCCATCCCTAATCAGTCCTCGTCTCTCCGGCATCCTAGCGTTGTTGCCGGACGAGCCTTCCGTCCGCCTGGCTCGAGCTCAGGAGCACATCACACAAACGCACATCGACATGCACTGGACCGCGATATCTGCTCCGCCGTGTTTCGAGTGTGAACACCCACCAGTTTCAGTCCACAATGCCCGCGGCAGCCCCGCTGACTGCAATTTTCCCAGCATGCCGTCTTAAAGTTGTTGTTGTTGTTGTTTTTTTAATGCTTTTCAAGAGTCTATAGGTGCCTGGGTATTTTTTTCACACTCACCCACCAACAGGGTGGGAGAGATGGAGAAGAGGCCTGTGCGGGTGATTTAAAGAGAAACAGAGGGAGCTCTGTGTCCAGGTTAGGGGGAGAGAGAGAGAGAGATAAACAGAACTGGGGGAAGCCATAACGGCAAAAAAAGGAGAGGACAGTGTGAAAGAGATGGAAGATGACTCAGAATGCAAGGATCAAAGCATCGACTGTCTAATTCTTCTTGGTAGTCGGCGAACGCGTCCAACAACTCTACGAGCCTCAGACACAGACACAACGCCTTCTTCGACAAGCCCACCACCCCCGCCTGAGTAGCAGGGGGCTGGGGGGGGGGGGCATATAAGAGGGAGAAAAGTGATTTCTACAGAACAGATTGTTATGGCTGTCACCATATCACCAGACTTTTACACACAGTCACCAGCAAGGGGCAGGCGGAGAAATGCATTATGCTGTTTGTTTATACATCTCCCAAACACACATTTTTGCATAATTATGTAGGCTGTCGGGCCAAAACCTTGCATCTCCATTTGCAACTTTTTTTTATGTTTTCTGTTTTGATATTAATGCACTACTTCGTCGTTCAAAAGTGTTGCACAAAAGTAGCAAAAATGGGTTGTCACATCGCAACACGTTGTGAGCTTGTATTCTAGCTAATAGTGGTTATTGGCAAATTTCTATTTTATTTTTATTTTTTAAGTGAAAGTGGCCGTGGGTTTTAGAAATATTTAACCAACCAGTAAGACTCCCTAATCAGGAGATAAGCAACCGTCACGTTGCATACACAAACTTTAGAAGGCAATCGTAGCCAATCAGGAGGGAATATGGGAAATGGGACAGATCCAAGTTGATGACATGACTTTAGAGATACTGTGTACCGCTTTGCGTGATTTTAGGCCAAAATCTGTAGGAGCAGTGTCCAAAAATGTGTTTTGCAAAAGTCGTCCTGATGGTGGCGCTAGAAGAGGGCCATGTGAGCTTGTGACTAAATAATAACTACATGGTTCTTTTTCTATATCGTTTTTTACTCCTGCTTTCATGCACAAAAGAATGCACACACACACACACACACACACACACACACACACACACACACACACACACACACACACACACACACACACACACACACACAC
This sequence comes from Nannobrachium achirus, assembly GCF_963921795.1. NCBI lineage: Eukaryota > Metazoa > Chordata > Actinopteri > Myctophiformes > Myctophidae > Nannobrachium > Nannobrachium achirus. The sequence goes on along the minus strand of NC_137819.1, from coordinate 47,594,077 downwards.
ACACACACACACACACACACACACACACACACACACACACACACACACACAGTCCGACCCCCTCAGAACTCTATTACGCCACACTCATCTTGCTGAAATGGAGTCTTGTCCTACCTGTGCAAAACAGCAGCAGACACATTAGCTTTAGAAAAAAGCATGCACATATACCCAGCAAAGTTTATTGTTTACGACTTATTTGCATGTGAGCTGTGAGCAAAATCAAAATACAGCTGCTAAAGTGGTTTGTTTTCTTGCTCCCATTTCTTTTCATGACGCTCCGCGCGGCAGGTGCTTGAAAAACAATGCATTTGTGTTTTCAGCTAGCATTAAGGGGCTGATGCTGACATCCCCGCGCCTGCATGCCTATTGTTTTTCATTTTTCCCGGCTCATATATGCCAGCCTGTAATGTAATCATCCAGTCTCATTGTCTAACCTAATTATTCAGATTTTAGAATAACAAAAAGAAAAGCAGAACAAATTTGAGTAAGAGTATAACAAGGCCCTCACCATCATGTCAACTGTAAACAAACAGGCCCGAATCAAAAACCTTGCTCTTTATTGTATTATCTCTCAAATACCTGGAACGCACCCGAGTCGCGTGAGATTTTAACCACTTTAACCATTATTTTCTGCTTTAACTATTGAAAAATAGCAGATATACAAGCTTACAGCGTGGCACCGAGGGCCGCGCTGCAAGCTTGTAGATCTGCTATTTTTGAAAAATCGTGAAAATGCGTGCAAGTCTTTGAATATCTTTGACCCGATCTTTGACCCGACTTCTAAATCCTTCCTTTAAATCATTGGTTCTCAAACTTTTTCATGTCAAGGACCCCCAAAATTACATGTATTTGGCCGCGGACCCCCATCTCAAAACATGTTGTTCCAAGGACCCCCCAGATGCAAATATTTGAGTTACAAATGTTCGCTTTTAAAAAGATATATTCAAAACATGCAAAAAAAACAATCACGATTTTTTTTAAATAGCAGATCTACAAGCTCGCAGCGCGGCACTCGGTGCCGCGCTGTGAGCTTGTATATCTGCTATTTTTCACTGGTTAAAGCAGTCAATAATTCTAGGCCTTAAGGCCTAAAAGGGTTATTTGAAAACCTGTGATCAGTAGGAGAGACACGTTTTTTTTCCATTTTGCCCCGATGTCATTTCAAATCCCCTGCACAGAGCCAAAATGAGCTTTAGATACAGAGTTTGAGCAATGGGCTCCTAATAGATTTAGCCCCTTAATAACACTGATGCCACAGTCACCATTTATCCCGCTCCAAAGCCACACAATGCATGGGAGTGCTGCTGAATAGCATGGGCAATTACAGTGCATGAGTGTGCGTGCGTGCGTGTGTGCAGGGGCGTCACACCAAATTCTGGGCCCTGGGTACAAGGATTCACTGCGGGCCCCCCATGAATGTTCTTCATAGGGGGAGGGGATTTAAACCATTTAGACTGGGAACGCATTATTTTGTGCTTTAACTAGTGAAAAATAGAAGATATACAAGCTCACAACGCGGCACCGAGACCGAGTGCTGCGCTGCGAGCTTGTAGATTTGCTATTTTTGAAAAATTGTGAATATGTGTAAGTCTTTGAATATTTCAAATCCTTCTAAGGTTTTTTGAAAAACCTATGTTTGTATATCAAACTTTTTCACTTGAAAGACCCCCAAAATGATATGTATTTGGCCACGGACCCCCATCTCAAAATATTTAGTTCCAGGGAACCCCAGAAGCAAACTTTGAGTTAAAAAATACATATATTCAAAGATTTGCACACATTTTCACGACTTTAGTGCCGCGCTGTGAGATTGCAGATCTGCTATTTTTAAATAGCCAAAGTATAAAATAATGAAGGCCCCTTCCAACTTGGGCCCTAGTAACTCAGTCCCACTCCCCCCCCCCCCCCCCCCCCCGTTGTGACGCCCCTGTGTCTTTGCCTCACTATGTCGTGCTTTCCAACCTCACAACAGCACACGCCCCGCGTTCTACTTAAAGCAGATGTATTAATATGAAACTCTGCAGCCATGTGCACTTTGCTCTTTGCAGGAGCCCAGGTGGTTGCCATAGCAATATGTTGTTCTTTTCTTTCATTTTTTTGGCCTACCCTTACAATGTATCACCCATCATTACATATCATTAAAAACATACATATTAATGTAAAAAAACGGGGGGTGATGGGGTTTGAGTGGGAGGGGGAAGTGTGAAATTAGGGGTGAATCTACAAAGAAGAAGAGGGAAAAAAACACTTGAAAAGAGGCCTTTGGTGGATGGCTTGATGTTTCTTTGCACAATAATTCATATGAAAAACATCTATGCTTTTTTTTTACAACGAACAATTTGGTCAAATAATGTGTTTATAAAAATGGTAAATAATACTAGAATGATGGACATGCATGATCAAAGGGACGCATAATACATGTATTGCAGCTTTTGTGATGAAGTCAGCAACGTGTAAAAGTCCTGTGAGTGCCCGCTTTTCTCCTTTTCTGGGTCATGTCATAATAGACGAACATTCTGCAAAAATAGCACAACTACAAGCTCACAACGTGTCACAACAATACAAGTTGTGACTTGTGAGCTGGTAGATCAGCTATTTTGCGTACAACGAAATATATATAGGTTGATGTGGTTAACTCAAGAGTTAAATTAACACTCAATATTTTACTGTGACAGCTGGCTGGATAGATATTCCAAATGGTCATCTTTGGGTGTCCTGGTGGTTCAACCCATTAGGATTTGAACCACAAAGAAACAGGTCTAATCGCAACATCATGGATTCAAATCCAGCTTCTCTCTCTCATTGCTATCTACTCTATCCCTAATTCCATACAAATGAAACCAAATGGACCTGCAAGGTTCCATTTGGTTTCATTTGTATACTGTCAGAGTTACATCTATACTATAATTTTGCGAATGTCTGTCTGAGTGTCTGTCACAGCGTTTCTCCTCAGTGGCTGGAGCAATTGATCTGAAATCGCATCACCATTAGCATATGAACAGACCTGACATAACTGTGAAGCCCGTTTGTCACTTTCACAAATCATATGCTGTATATTAGCATTTTTATGGTGTAACTACTATCTATTCTGCATCTAGCATGAGGCATATCTATTCTGCATCTAGCATGGGGCAACATGTTTAACCAGCTCTGTGTGTGTGTGTGTGTGTGTGTGTGTGTGTGTGTGTGTGTGCGTGTGTGTGCGCGCGCGTGTGTGTGTGTGTGTGTGTGTGTGTGTGTGTGTGTGTGTGTGTGTGTGTGTGTGTGTGGGTGGGTGGGGGGGGGGGGTGTTGGCTGGCCCTCTTTCAGATGTTGTCATGTAGATCGGTACACAGTATCTCTGTAGCCTTTAAACGAAACGGGTATTTCTTACATTGATGCTCCTACATATTATCATGCAAGCACCAGAAAGTTACTTTCCATCCCTCATATACTGTGTGCACAGTGCACACCCCATAACCCACACACTGCACATCATTTCGGAGCTCATATCTTTGAACGGGTAAGGACTAGTACTTGTAAAGTTCAATTTAGACCTCCCAAAAGGAACCCAGAGAGTCTAGTTTTTGTCAAGTAACTTGAAAAATAACCATAAAAACCAACGTGAAAAAGAATCGTGATAAAATCGAGTATCGTGATACAGCTTGGGAAAATATCGTGATATTGTATTTTTCCATATCGCCCACCCCTACTCTGAGTTGAATGAACAGAATAGGGATTTTAAGGTGTATGGTGTGACTTGTATGATCTCTACATTTGGAATTATTTGCTACCAGCAGGGGCGTCACAAGGAGGGGAAAAGTGGGACTGAGTTACAAGGGCCCAAGGTGGAAGGGCCTGGAATTATTTTATACTTTAGCCATTGAAAAATAGCAGATCTACAAGCTCACAGCGCAATGTGCCGCGTTGCGAGCTTGTAGATCTGCTATTTTTGAAAAGTCGTGAAACCGTGTGCAAATCTTTGAATATACTGTATGTATTTTTGAAGCGAACATTTGTCAAAATCTTGCTTCTGGGGGGTCCCTGGAACTAAATATTTTGAGATGGGAGCACCATTTTTTTTTTTTGAGCACCATAGAAACATAGGTTTTTCAAAAAAAACTTAGAAGGATTTGAAATATTCAAAGACTTGCACAAATGTTCAAGATTTTTCAAAAATAGCGGATATCTGCTATTTTTCAATAGTTAATCCCATTTAGAATGGGTACACATTATTGTGTATCATTATTTTATGCTTTAACTATTGAAAAATAGCAGATATACAAGCTCACAGCGCTGCACCGAGTGCCGCGCTGCGAGCTTGTAGATCTGCTATTTTTGAAAAATCGTGAAAATTAGAATTTTGACCCGATTCTATAAGTGTCTTTTGAATCCTTCTAAGGTTTTTTTTTTTTTTTTAAACCTATGGTTTTTATGTCAGCAATCTGGCCAGCCATCAAAAGAAAAGGTCCTTTTCACTTAACTGGAGCTCAGTTAGTCTGTTCTTGAGAGACTACTATGTCAGTGGTGCTCAAACCTTTTCATGTGAAGGACCCCCAAAATTATATTTATTTGGCCACGGACCCCCATCTCAAAATATTTAGTTCCAGGGCCACCCAGAAGCAAAATCTGAGTTACAAACGTTTGCTTTGAAAATACATATTTAAGATTTGCACACATTTTCACGACTTTTTCAAAAATAGCAGATCTACAAGCTCGCAGCGCGGGCTTGTATATTTGCTATTTTTCAATAGTTAAAGCATTCAATAATCCCAGGCCTAAAGCACAAAATGCGAGTGAATCCTTGTACCCAGGGCCCAGAATGTGAACAGGTCACCTACCCATCTTTCTTCTGGTCCACCACCCCAGCCAGCAGAGCGGTGCCATCGTCAGATAGTTTGAGGTCTGTGTGGGCGTTGAGGAAGCGGGCCACAAAGTCTTCAGGTGACATGAAGTACTCATCATTCTTCTTGATGCTAGCGTACTGCAAAGGTGGAGAAGACCATGCTGATTTACAGATGCATGCTGCTAAAATAATGCTGAATCGGATGATAAAGATTGTGGCAAGAAAAACATTATTATGGTGTTTGTTTATTGTTTAGTTTTTTGAAGCGACACAAAAATGAAAATCCCACCTTTTCAAAAATGGATTTGAGCTCAGTTGGGTCAGCCCTCTTTGGCAGAACTACCTGGAAAAGTAAATGGTGAAATGGTAAATGTAAATGCATTTATAGCTCCTTTCTAGTCTTTCTGACCCTTTAAAGCAGTGGTTCTCAAAGTGGATTCCAGGGACTCTCTATGTTCCTTTAGGGGGCTCTTAATTGACCAATACAAGTCTGTAACTCTGACAGTATACAAATGGAACCAAATGGACCCTGATGGGTCCATTTGGTTCCATTTGTACACTGTCAGAGTTAAGGGAAGACCTTGAAATTTAAAGGTTTGAGAACCACTGCTTTAAAGCGTTTACACAGTGTACTTCACTTTCACACATTCATACACACATTCTCACACCAATGGCAGAGGAAACCATGCAAGGCGCAACGCTGCTCATCACAATAGGGGTTCGGTGGCTTGCTCTTGGCCAGTTCTACCCACTCTGCCATAGCTGAGTGGGCAGAGAGGTCGCCTAGGAAACACAGGGTCCCCGGTGTGGAAGTGTCCCAAGACACTTAACCCCTAACTGCACTGCCCGCCTCGGCCGCCTGCCCCTGTAGCTGCCCACTGCTCCTGATGCTTAGAATAGGTTAAATCATGGGTTTTCAACCAGTGGTCTGCGGCAGTGGTGCTTTGGTATTTTCTTTTCACTGCTCAAAGCAGGGACCCCCTCTACATATTGTATAAATGTCTATTACATTATGTCTATACATCTATTTCAGAGACCTGTTTGACAGCACTGTCATCAGTCTATGTTGGATTCGTGTTTTTAGTTAACTTGACCTTTCACTATGTACTTGGTCTGCTCTTTTTTACCTCTACACCAAACCTATTTGCCGATTGAGAGCTTGTAGATCTGCTATTTTTGGCTAAAGTTCTCCTCAGGATAGGGATGCGAGGGTTCAAGTTGTTAATTTAAAAGAATGATCCTATCACAAAGATTTGGCGGCCCCCCTGTAGTAACTCTGAGGACCCCCTAGAGGTCCCAGACCCCCTGTTGAAGACCCCTGGAAGAGTGACATTAGCAATAACACAGAAGATGATGCAAATGTTGGGAGCTTAGCTTGTGTGACATGACATCTGTAATCGTGTGTGATGTGACAAAGATAAATCTAAACCTGAATCTACTATAAAACTAAACTGGCCTCCTACCACGCACCAGGTATCCGGTAGAGTCGCCGGAAAGAAACTCGCAGAGATTTTTATTCTTCTTGTTTTACTGAGAATAAGGTTAGAAATAACTTTAGGATTACGCATGTATTTCTGGGGTTAACATTAGGAATAGGGTTAGGTTTTGGCACTGTTTTATTGAGGTTAGGTTTAGGAATAAGGTTAGGTTTAACTGTTTAGGCATAGTTTACAGAGGTATATAAGGATATAAAGGATCTAAATGGAAAATAACAAATAAGCCTTGCCTTACCCGAGTTTCCTTTAGTTGACATTGTATCAGTGAACTGTACTGTTGTGAAATTGTACCTTCTCCTATCCAAAACCTCTAATAAATACCAATCAATCAATCAATCAAAAGGCATAAACCATCAGCCCAGTCGAGTTTCTTTCCGGCGACTCTTCTGGTATTCCACACACCATCATAAAGACTTCCACACAAGACTGTAGACTAGTGACAATTGTCATCCTAAACCTCCTGCAACCAGGGGACCATAATTAACTCACTCTTGTGCACCTGCAGGAGGTTGCATGTCACACCCTGGTGATGCTAAGCAGTGGTGTAAAGTAACTATTAAGTACATTTACTTAAAGGGGCACTCCACCACTGTTCAACCTATCTTCATATAATAGGTCCTCACTAATGTTCAAGATAAAATATCACAATTTTTTTCTACTCAGTTTGGGTCTCATAGGAGAGCTGTGGGTGGGTCAAATCCTTCTACCGGTGACATCATCAATGGGAAATGCAAGCTAATAGAAACTGCAGGCTTTCTATTCTTGAAAAAGTTGCAATGTTAAAGTGGAAGCCATTGTTCTCGTGATAATAAAAATCTAAATATTTTTTGTCAAACGATGATGTCACCGGTAGAAGGATTTGACAGCTCTACTATGAGACCCAGACTGAATAGAAAAAAATTGTGCTATTTTATTATGAACATTAGTGAGGACCTATTATATGAAGACAGGTTGAAAAGTGGTGAACTACTCCTTTAAGTACTGTAAGTTTAATTTTGAGGTACTTCTACTCCAATACATCTCGGATCCAAATATTGTACTTTACTCCACTACATTTATTTGAGAACTTTAATTATTAGTTACTTTGTAGATTTTGAAAATATACACTATTAACCGCTTCAGCTTTATACACATTTCTGCCATTTGAAAATAGCATATCTACAAGGTCAGAGCTAGTAGATCTGCTATTTTCGAAAGATTTAATATTTCAATATTTTGAAAACTTGTGAAATGGGACATCCTGCATATTATGAGCACTTTCTTCTTTTGGTACTTTAAGTACATTTTGACACTGATACGGTACCTTTGTACTTTTACTCAATTAACTTTTCATTCCGGACTCTTACTTGTATTAGAGTAGGTTCTACACCGCAGCAATGGCAGCATTGATACTTTTACCTAAGTAAAACATTGGAGTACTTTTCCCACCACAAGGTTATCATTTCAGCCGGCTTTTTAATAGCAGACGCGGGCTATAGTGTAAATGGGAAGTAACCTAGTTGAAACCTTTAAATATATAGCCTAATGTTGTTGCGCTTCCACACTTTGACACAACGTTAGCCGGCTGGCTACTGGGCTACTGCATGTAAGTCCCAATGTCATTGCTGGGTGGCCCGCGGTGTTAACCTCCAATACATCCTCTTAGCAAAGCTAACGACCAGTTAGCAAGCAGCAGCCTCAGTCATCACTGCACAATGTCATCCTGTGCTTTCTGACAACAACATCCCCCCCGGTGTCCCTGCTGCTGCATGCGCAGATGTGAGACCACCTGCATCACTTTCAATGCGACGGCCGTTCAGATTAAACAACCCCGAAATCCTCAGGGTGGTTAAAAAAGAGCGAGCTTACCTTTGCTGCCATTCTATAGCAACAGCTTACACAGTGTCAATTTGTGCTGCCGGGTACACACTTCCTTGTGCTGTGCGTGACGACGTTCCCATGGTGATCATGTGCAGCGGATGAGAGAGGATCAGTGGCACGTGGTGCAGCCAGGGCAAGAGGAGGGAGGGGGCGGGGTGAGCAGCACGTGCGTTGGATAGGATATAGGAGTCAGTATGGACACATTGATGGATGGAATCCGATGGATGGATTGTTTGTTTGATGATCCGTGACCATGACCGTGACCGTGTCGTGTGTGTGTGTGTGTGTGTGTGTGTGTGTGTGTGTGTGTGTGTGTGTGTGTGTGTGTGTGTGTGTTAGACAGGGCTAACGGTGTAAAAACCTGATTAAAGGGTGTACCAAACTTTTCTCAATTGATTCTTATGTATTTTTTCCTGTAGAATCCATTTCTGCAATATACATTTTTATATTGCGCATAATTAATGAGATAATTAGCATTTTTGACTAATTATGCTAATTATCTCATTAATTATGCACAATACAACAATATACTTTTCAGAAATGGATTCTACGGGAAGAATTACATAAAGATCAACTGAGAAAAGTGTGGTAAACCCTTTTATCAATTTTTTATGAATTCTTTCCCGTTCTTTCTGCCCATGTGTCAAATTATTTGTAACATGGGTGGAAATGACAGGACAAACCCTATTTAAAAAATTATAAAAGGGTTTACCAAACTTTTCTCTGTTGATTCTTATGTATTTTTTCCTGTAGAATCCATTTCTGCAATAAACATTTTTGTATTGTGCATCATTAATGAGTTAATTAGCATATTTGAAGCATATTTGACATATGAGGGGAAATAACGAGTACAGTAGAGTACAGTAAGTTACAGTACAGTAAGGTACGGTACAGTACAGTACAGTAAGGTACAGTACTGTAAGGTACAGTAGAGTATAGTACAGTAAGATACAGTACAGCAAAGTACAGTAGGTTACAGTACAGTAAGGTACGGTACAGTACAGTACAGTACAGTACAGTAAGGTACAGTACTGTAAGGTACAGTAGAGTATAGTACAGTAAGATACAGTACAGCAAAGTACAGTAGAGTACAGTACAGTAAGATACAGTACAGCAAGGTACAGTAGAGTACAGTACAGTAAGGTACAGTAGAGTACAGTAAAGTACAGTAAGGTAAAGTAGAGTACAGTACAGTAAAGTACAGCAGAGTACAGTAAAGTACAGTACAGTAAAGTACAGTAAAGTACAGTAGAGTACAGTTGAGTACAGTACAGTAAGGTAAAGTACAGTAAGGTACAGTAGTGTACAGTCAAGTACAGTACATTAAATTACAGTAAAGTACAGTAAGGTACAGTACAGTACAGTACAGTACAGTACACACAGGGTATAGCTGCTCAGATTCACCGCTCCACTGTACCCTACCTTACTGTACTTTACCTTACTGTACCTTACTGCGCTGTACTGTACTGTACCTTACTGTACTGTACTTCGCAGTACTCTACTGTAACTTACTGTACTGTACTTGACTGTACCTTACTGCACTTTACCTTACTGTACTGTACTCAACTGTACTCTACTGTACTTTACTGTACTTTACTGTACTCTGCTATACCTTACTGTTCTGTACTCTACTGTACTTTACTGTACTCTGCTGTACCTTACTGTACTGTACTCTACTGTACCGTACCGTACCGTATTGTACTGTACTGTACCTTACTGTACTGTACTTTAATGTACTCTACTGTACCTAAGAGTACTGTAGTCCATTAAAAGAATTGTTATAGGGTTTGCCCTGTTATTTCCACCGATGTGTCAAATATGCTAATTATCTAATTATATATGCACAATACAAAAATGTACATGGCAGAAATGGATTCTAGAGGGAAAAATACATAAGGATCAACTGAGAAAGGTTTGTTAAACCCTTTTATCAAATTGTTATAGGGTTTGCCCTGTTATTTCCGCCCATGTGTCAAATATGCTAATTATCTCATTAATGATGCACAATACAAAAATGTATATTGCAGAAATGGATTCTACAGGAAAAAATACATAAGAATCAACTGAGAAAAGTTTGTTAAACCCCTTTATCAGATTGTTATAGGTTTTTCCTGTTGTTTCCCCTCATATGTCAAATATGCTTCAAATATGCTAATTAACTCATTAAAGGAGTAGTTCACCCCCAAAATGACTTTTTTTCTATTGATTACTCATGCCATGGAGACTAGAGTTCAATAATATTTTTTGTTTTTTGTCGCATTCCTAAGACAAAAATGTGATAACAATAAATTTACCCCCATTCGTTCCGGATGGTGACCCGTTTCAAAACGGGTCACCATCCGGAATCAATGGGGGTAAATTTACTATTTACTAATTTTTGTCTTAGGAATGTGACAAAAACCAAAAAATATTATTGAACTCTACTCTCCATGGCATGAGTAATCAATAGAAAAAAAATCATTTTGGGGGTGAACTACTCCTTTAATGATGCACAATACAAAAATGTATATTGCAGAAATGGATTCTACAGGAAAAAATACATAAGAATCAACAGAGAAAAGTTTGGTAAACCCTTTTATCATTTTTTAAATAGGGTTTGTCCTGTCATTTCCACCCGTTACAAATAATTTGACACATGGGCAGAAAGAACGGGAAAGAATTAATCAAAAATTGATAAAAGGGTCTACCACACTTTTCTCAGCTGACCTTTATGTAATTCTTCCCGTATAATCCATTTCTGCAAAGTATATTGTTGTATTGTGCATAATTAATGAGATAATTAGCATAATTAGTCAAAAATGCTAATTATCTCATTAATTATGCACGATATAAAAATTTATATTGCAGAAATGGATTCTACAGGAAAAAATACATAAGAATCAATTGAGAAAAGTTTGGTAGACCCTTTAATCAGGTTTTTACACCGTTAGCCCTGTCTATGTGTGTGTGTGTGTGTGTGCGTGCGTGTGCGTGTGCGTGTGTGTGTGTGGTCCTTATCTTTGATTGATTGAATACATTTATTTGTCAAAAATGTAAACAGCATGTGGTACATATTGATTGATTGATTTGATTGAATACTTTATTAGCAGTTCGCATAGGAAAAGCACAAGACAGTAGGCCTTCAGTTCAAACATACAGTCAGACAGACATTTAAAGGAGTAGTTCACCCCCAAAATGACTTTTTTTCTATTGATTACTCATCCCATGGAGACTCAAGTTCAATAATATCTTTTTGTATTTGTCGCATTCCTAAGACAAAATGTATTATTGTAAATTTACCCCCATTGATTCCAGATGGGGACCCGAATGCATTTGGGTCCCCATCCGGAATCAATGGAGGTAAATGTATTGTAATAAAATTATTGTCTAAGGAATGCGACAAATACAAACAAATATTATTGAACTCGAGTCTCCATGGAGTAATCAATAGAAAAAAAGTCATTTTGGGGGTGAAATACTCCTTTAAGGCTAAAAGGATATTATCACAAAAAAGTCCTGGGTTCTTGTTTTCAATTGTGAATATCCTATGTGTTTTTCATCAACATAGCATAACAACAACACAATATTACATGTCATCAACAAACACAAAACACTCTCTATAGGCCTATGTACAAAGGAGAAAAATGGCGGAAGTGAATGACAGCTCATTTGTATAGGAAATTGCATTTATCTCCCCTTGTGGTCTCCTGATAGATGATTTTTCTTTCTTTTTTCTTTTTGATGTCATGGAATCATGGAAACAAATAGATTATTGGGTAGTATATTTGCCAGACCCAGGGGGTCGGCCTACAAAAGGCTTTGTCGGTCTGTCGGTCTGTCGGTCGGTCGGTCGGTCCCTCTTTTCCTCAGTGTGCCTGTGTTTGCCTCTGACTGCTCATCTGCCCCTCCCTTCCCTTGCTCGGCTGATTGCCTTGAGTGCCGTCACCTGTACAGGACCAGCTGAGTTGAGTTGGCTGACGAGCTGCTGACACTATAAATTCCTCAGCCCATCTACAAGCTCAGAAACATTTCCAGCTGCTCAGCCTATACAATCCTGTGTGTTCATGTGTTAGTTCAGTGCCATACTAGTGAAAACAGCCGATCTACAAGCTCTTGCTATTAAGTGTTGAAAATGTTCCGCCCCAACTCTGTCAGAGTTCCCCTTAAATTGATCCACCCCCCCCCCCCCCCCCTTCCTTGCATTCTGATTTTCATTGCGGGTCTGGCAGAACCAGGTGACCTGGTCTAGTTTTGGATACATGTCCCTATGACTTCAGTGTTCTGCTACAGGGACAAAACATAAATGATCTGCAGTCTGCACACTGTAGCTCCCTTAGATGCAATTTATTGTCATATCTGGTGCAATGGCCTATAGAAATGATGGCCTACTGCCCTACTACTACTACTGCATCGCAAATAACTCATTTTAAAATGTGAAAACCTCTTCTTTTCATCAAGCATCTTACTGTGGAGTATCAGGCGGTGTAGTTCCTTCCTCACACCTCCTCTCAGGGGTGTCACACCAAATTCTGGGCCCTGGGTACAAGGATTCACTGGCGGGACCCCCATGTGCTTTAACTATTGAAAAATAGCAGATATACAAGCTCACAGCGCGGCACCGAGTGCCACGCTGCGAGCTTGTAGATCTGCTATTTTTGAAAAGTCGAACATTTGTGAAAGTCTTTGAATATTTCAAATCCTTCCAAGGTTTTTTGAAAAACCTATGTTTCTATGTCAGTGTTGCTCAAACTTTTTCATGTGAAGGACCCCCAAAATGATATGTATTTGGCCACGGACCCGCATCTCAAAATATTTTGTTCCAGGGACCCCCCAGAAGCAAAATTTGAGTTACAAATGTTCGCTTAAAAAATACATATATTGGAAGATTTGCACACATTTTCACGACTTGAGCTTGTATATCTGCGATTTTTCAAAGCTAAAGTTACTAGGGCCCTCCTAACTCAGTCCCACTCCCCCCCCCCCCTTGTGACGCCCCTGCCTCCTCTTCCTCGCAGACAGTAAATGGTTCCTATACTTTATTCCCAGCCTTTCCAGCCTATCTGTGCAGTGTGCATTGTTCCAGGGCGCGAAAAAAGGTGGAGAGAGAATTTCATGACTACAAAAGCAAAGGTTAACATTACTCACAGCATAAAAACAATTTAAAAGGGAGCAAAAGGGCTCTAATGGCCCGACGGTCTTCAAAGAAAATGCATTTTGCACTCAAAATAATTCATAGCTTTTTGCCGGTGGCTTTTCAGCTTCCCGGAGACCCAGCGTGAACCACTGTATTTTTCCCAGCAGGCTCTCTCTGCTCCTCGCAAAATGGCCTTCGCTCAGGGCATATTCCACATCCCCTGCAAATATTGACGGCTACAGGGTCCTTGGCTTATTGGAAAAATGGCTGTAAGTAATGTTTTATCAGCTCTGTGCAATCTCTGAACCTGTATTTCCGCCTGTCATATGACAATATTTAACGTGATTAATGATTTGTTCACATGACATTTTATTTTTGCAGTGCTGTCACTTTGCCGCTAAACAACTCACGTATTTGTGGCATTTACCGTAGACAAGATGAGCCGGTATATTTACTTTGCTTGCTGTATTATTCATGAGAGCTGCAAAACATTTTTGAGGCATGCAAACTGCTGCGTCTAGAAGACATATCGTCGTTGTCGGGTGAAAACCTTGTATGTCCAAGACCTTTTGTTTTGTATTCATCATTTTTAAAATGATTTAAACCAGTGAAAACAGCCGATCTACAAGCACACAACGTCTCAGGGCGCGAGGCGTTGTGTGCTTGTAGATCGGCTGTTTTCACTTGTCTTGTGCGACAGTCTTGTATGATGAAGCAGGGTTTACTTTATGAAAAAACATACAAATTTGAAACTTGGAAATACGAGGTTTCTGCCCGACAGTGACGATATTTACACCTCCGTATTATGTTGGTGTGCCCATGGATTCTTGGGACATGAAAAGTGTGCCCATGCAGAAAAAAGGTTGAGAAACACTGACTTAGTATCAAATACTAAAACTCTATTTCAGGAATAGAGGGACCACCTCCCATAGAGTAAGTGGGTAATAAGGATAAACCATGCAACCTTTGAACTTCCATGGCCGGAGGGGTCTCCTGTCCACATCCCCAAGGGCCCACGCGTCCTGACAACATGAGCGATGAGTGACGACCAGCCGTCTTGAGCCACAGCGTCCTATTTTTATCCCCCTAAACACAGCGCTTCCAAAATAGACCCTAACTCTAAACAAATGATTAATTGGCCACTTAGGGTTTCCCCCACTGACCAACAAGTCCTTGTTAACAGCCAATAACGGTAGCCCTCGGGGGTCAAAAGGTTTTAAGGCTTTCTAATAAAAGTAACAGAGACTTGGGGATGTGTTTTGGAGGAAGACGCTATGTCTCAGTTTGAAATGCTGACAGGTTAATAATCCCCTCTCAAATGGCCCCACAACGCTAAAATGGCCAGTTCGCTCTTACTTTTATTGCTATCATCTGTCAATCATTTGTGTCTTTCTTTTTTTCCCCCTCTCCCTCTTCTTAAGTGGACTGAAAGGATTGGACAGCTACACAGAAATAGTTTGCCAGCGGTCACTGGGAATACTTTTCCTCCCCTCTTCTTTTTTCGGTGTAATGGGAATTTATGGACTAATGCATTCCCAAATAGATATTCATGATATGGAAATGAAATTCAAACGATTTAGTGACATTTCAACCTGAAAGAAAGGGTCACGTTGGCACCATCACGTTTGCCACAGTTCAAGCCCAAAAGATTCTATCATAATAATAACATATTGCTTGATTATGACACAAACAGACAAACGCCAAAGAATGATAACATTTGATTAAGTACAGTTTTGTGCTCCCTGCATGTAGGTGTATCACGTTTAGCACCGAAAGTGCAGTGTCTTCTTTCAAGGAAGACACGGGTGGGCAAACATAATGAGTGTTCTGCTATGCTGCATCATTACCAAAAAGGGTATCTCATAGGAGAATAAAGTATGGTGGGCCTCTCTAGTCACACACACACACACACACACACACACACACACACACACACACACACACACACACACACACACACACACACACACACACACACACACACACACACACACACACACACACACACACACACACACACACACACACACACACACACACACACAGAGGGGTTGCAAACATCCATTGTGCAACAACAACAAACCATGCAAAACGTAACGCTTGCCAAAGCAGAGATTTTATATAACTTAGGAGTTGCACCAAAACCACACAGCAGACAGACTGTCCAGATAGTGTGGGATGTCCCAGACAAATCTGTTTTGCATTAAAGACACAGAGATGGTGAGAACAGCAATGATGGGAGAAGCAATTTGGCAGGGTGAATCTCCTGAAATTACCATCAGCGTGCTAATGTAGTCTACAGTCAGTGTTGTAAAGTAACTTTTACTTTTACATTTACTTAAGTACTGTACTTAAGTACAATTTTTAGGTATTTGTACTTTACTTGAGTATTTCCAATTTCCAATACTTTTGCTTTTACACTACATCTCGGGTCCAAATATTGTACTTTTACTCCACTACATTTATTTGAGAACTTTAGTTACAAGTTTATTTGCAGATATAAATTATGATATTATAAAACCTAAATGAACCACTTTAGCACTATTTTATACCTAGGCTATTTGAAAATAGCCGATCTACAAGCTCACAACGCGTCGCAATGCGACGTATTGTGAGCTTGTAGATCTGCTATTTTCAAACATTTTTCAAACATTTTGTACTTTTACTTTTGGTACTTAAGTACATTTTGATTCCAACACTTTCATACTTTTACTCAAGTAAATTTTGAATTCCGGACACTTGAGTATTTCTATATTGCAGAATTTATACTTTTACTCAAGTTAAGAATGTGAGTACTTTTTCCATCTCTGCCTACAGTACTCCCAAGACCGAAAAAGTTTTATATATTGAAAAGGATTTTTATTCTATTTCAAAAATGTCAATTATTACAGTGCTTTCATGGTTGAGTAGCTCTTTCTTATAGCTCTATTACATTTTAATCTACCAGTAAGACTCCCTAATCGGGAGATAAGCGACCGTTGGTCGCTTATCTCCACAATCTGTCGGTAGATAATGCCGGTCTTATATCCCTTTTATGCCCATATATGGAGATCCCTAACAGAATCCCTTTTATGCCCATATATGGAGATCCCTAACAGAATCCCTTTTATGCCCATATATGGAGATCCCTAACAGAATCCCTTTTATGCCCATATATGGAGATCCCTAACAGAATCCCTTTTATGCCCATATATGGAGATCCCTAACAGAATCCCTTTTATGCCCATATAATGGTTGCTATGGTAAACAGTTGGTTGCTAGGGTAAAAAAAACATGGTTGCTATGGTAAACAGTTGGTTGCTAGGGTAAACAGTTGGTTGCTAGGGTAAAACCATGGTTGCTAAGGTGGTTGCTAACGTACACTAACAGACCAGCAACAACAGACACAGCAACGTACACAAAGGTTTGTGTACACATGTGGTGTGATGTCATACTGATGCGGAGATATGAGCAGGGCAAAGGTGTGACGTGTGACGTGTGACCGACCGACGGACGGCCGGTGGAGGTTTTGATACTAAACTGCGACCTACGGTCGCAATAATCGTCAAAGCCATAGAGGTGACCTATATATATGCATATCCTATAGGACTCACTTTATTTTCTATTTTATTTTTTATTTCATTCCACGATTTTTGTAACCCATTTTTTCACCCAGTGCCAATTGCCTAACCTGTAATCCTGGTATCTGCTCTCCCTGCCACGCCTGGGGAGCCCTGGCTGGCCAGGGGGTGGTGTACAGAAACCAGGATTACAGCATGTTTTTGTGAGGGGTATCTACCCTAGGAGACACGGGGAGAACATGCAAACTCCACACAGAAAGGCCCTTTCGCCAACCCCACCTAGGGTGTGGGCACTGATGACGCGGAGGAGAGAACACACCCCCAGCACCCATAGCGTCCCCCGGGAGGGAATCGAACCCTGGACCTTCTAACTGTGAGGCTACAGTGCTAGCCACTGCACCACCGTGCCCCCGATAGGACTCACTTTATTATGATTCTCCTATTTCTCTACCCACTCAACAGTACAGTATGTCTTGTAATGTGCAGCACTTAAGTCTAGCCTGATAGTCAGTGTTGTCAAACACTATTCTGAGTCATAGAGTGGAACATGCACTGCTTTAAAGTGGCATTCACATAAACACCATATCTCCTGCAGTGTGACAAGCTCCTCTTTGTTTACATTGAAATAAATGACTGTTTGAATAACTTCCCGGTGACTTAAAGTAACCAGTCAAACTCACTCTGCTTTCATTCAGCTGTGTAGCTTGATAACCTGGATTGGCACTGGACTGAATAATATGTCAGACCGAACAGTAGGCAACAGCCTTATGATTATGTTTAACTTGAGAACTTAAGTTCTCATTTATACTGTAGATGCAGCATACATCTGCTTGTTAATGGAATGCTATGCATACACACACATGCTCAGAGACGTTCATGTTCAGCCACACACACAAACCTATCCCTGACTTCTAATTCCCACAGACTACATTAATTCCCTCACCCCTAACTTTAACCTCTACATGGTCCAACCTCAACCTAACTTTACCCTAAACCCAATTCTGAATTCATCTTATTGCACCCTCATCTCAACATTTCTTTCCTTGTGAGGAAATTTTGCTTCTCACCAAGATATTAGTACAAGTACACAGACGTGCGCGCTCACGCACGCACGCACGCACGCACGCACGCACGCACGCACGCACGCACACACACACACACACACACAAATGTACTTGCACTGGCAGCCTCACTCCTCTGCCTCGATCCCCAATGCTTCCATCAGTCGCGCAATTGTCCTAAACCTCAAGCCTCAAGGTGGGCCGGCCTTGCAGCAGCTTCTGGATATGTCTGGTTAGCATCTTTCAGTTCAGATGAAGCACTAGAATAACCATGCTCAGGGGCATCTGGGATGGGCAAGAGGCCCAGGGCCGGAGGGGCCTGCACGCACGGGGAAGGAGGGGATGGGATCTTTGAGATGGCTCAAACAGGCCAGTGAGCCTCTCCTCATCAACAACAAGGACCCACACTGAAGCACGCTCAGACCCTGCAACCCGAGAGGGCACTGGGGTCCCCCGGCCTGCCTGTCTGCCTGGCTTGGGATAAATGAACCCAGATGCTGCCCACAAACACACAGAGGGACCAGGCCAACAGAAATGAAGGAGGAGGTTGGGGTGGGGTGGACTGACGGTGGGGAGAGAAACATGCAGAGAACGAGGAGGCTCGCCGCGTTTTTTCTTACCCCAGCTGAGGCAGTTGTCTGTCAGATTCCTGTGCTTTCTCATAACCGCTGATCACAGAGGCCGCCATGCAAGCGGCATTGTGGGGGACGACCAGGTGGGGGTGTTTGTCTTTGAAGGAGAAACGAGAGCAGCGGCAAATCTTTAAGTCCTTTCCTGTTCCTCTTCCTGTCAGATTGCCACCTGGACGCAGGAGAAATATCTAGAGCGTGTGTGCGTTTGTGTGTGCGTGCGTGCGTGCGTGCGTGTGTGTGTGTGCGCGTGTATGTGTACATGCGTATGTGTATGTGTATGTTTATGTGTGTGTGCATCAAAATGACAATGAATTCTATTCGTCAGAAGCCATTTTAGCACGACATAAAACGTGTGACTGTGTGTTTGATCCTTGCGGTTTTATTGAAGGATTGCTATGCAGATGTATGCAGTTCCGTCTGCTCAACTGCACTCAGTACTGCACTTTATCCCAACCCCAGAGCTGTCAGTATGACGATAGGGCCTCACTTTCTACAGTGATTCTACCTGTCTACATCTTTCATTAACAGCTGAAACATCTCTGCTTTTCTACTTCCACTCACTGAGAACTCATTTATCTTATGGGTGAGCCAGCTACGCGACCGTGATGCACAATGAATACAAATACTGTATAGATCCCCTGAAATACTGTGGCGACAATGTTTAAGCGACCCGCCAGATAGGCAGCCATCACATTAAATTCACTGCGGGAACAAATGTTTAGACATTCTTTTTTACTTGTCTCATTTTCACTCCTTTCACATCTAAAAAAGTACAGTAAACCTTTTTTTGTAGTCCACCTGCAGAATAGAACGCAACCCTGTAGACTAGCCAGAAGTGGATGGTATTTTAAGAAAAAAGAAAAGAAAAAAGAAACAGCTTCATGAAAAAAACTGGCCAATGCTTTTCTTTCTCTCTCCACTGCCTACTTGAAGGCAGTAGCTCTTCAAAGCTTCTTTTCCACTGCAGACTGTAGTGGTGTGTTTCTCACCAGAGACCTCAGGAGTAACCTGTGTCATTACCAATCTGCCAAACTCCCCTGATGCCATCCAGACGGCCCATCCTGAAACACACACCAGCCTCTTTGTTTGGCCCACTTTGGGTTTAGGGCAGATTTTTTTTTTACTCAGTTGGACACGCAAAGACACACACACACACACACACACACACACACACACACACACACACACACACACACACACACACACACACACACACACACACACACACAGTAAAACAACTCAGTATTAATGTAATTCTGACAGCATCAAAATTTACCCTTAAAGCT
The DNA here is from genome assembly GCF_963921795.1 of Nannobrachium achirus. Lineage (NCBI taxonomy): Eukaryota > Metazoa > Chordata > Actinopteri > Myctophiformes > Myctophidae > Nannobrachium > Nannobrachium achirus. Next base: position 47,574,244 of record NC_137819.1, on the reverse strand, counting down.
ATTTGGGTCCACTTTTTACAAATTGACAGAGGATTCTACTGTGCACACACATAAACACACATAAGGAGGCTCATTCTGAGCCATGGGCAGACCACACACACACACACACACACACACACACACACACACACACACACACACACACACACACACACACACACACTCTAACACACCTGTGTGCACGGCACGCACACACACAAACCACCCCCAGTCTGAGGGAGACGCCACAGCAAGGAATAAACGACAAATTTCCCATTTCATTTCACTAAGTCCTGTCTGCTTTAGCTCACTCCTAACCCGCCCTGCCACTTCGGAAGACCAAGAGTTAAGTCAGGGAGGACCAAATTTCCTTGAGTGAAGCGACTGTCAGTTCAAGTTTGCTTCGTCATCTCGAAAGAGCGAAAGAAAAATGCACCCCCCAAACCTTACACGCATTCTGTTTTTGTACGGCGCTGCAGAGCCAAGTTTGAAATATCAAAGAAAACCCACTGCACAAGGCTTTAGTATCTGCTGAATTATGATGATAAAACAAAAGAGTGCTGAGAATTCTAGCCTCGTGGCTTTGATCTTTGAGGTTTGTTGTGAGCCAATGCTGTGTAGCTCCCCTGCATGTCATCATGGCCATTAGCAGGTGGTGACAACTATCTTATCAGGCCGACCAGGCGGTAAGCACCTGTGTGTGCGTGTGCGTGTGCGTGTGTGTGCGTGTGCGTGCGTGTGCATGAGTGTGTTCTTGCATCGCCTAATGTCATTTGCATCTGCTCTTGAATGTGTACATGTGCTTGCATTAATGAGTTTTTTTTGTTTTATTTTGCACATCTCCACATGTGCGCACGTGTGTTTTGTGCACTTGAGTGCATGGATGTACTGTGTTCCCAGTGTGTGTGAGAGTGTGTGTCTTACATCTATATATGTGTGCATTGTGTGTGTGTGTGTGTGTGTGTGTGTGTGTGTGTGTGTGTGTGTGTGCGCGTGCGTGCGTGCGTGCGTGCGTGCATGCAGATGAGCGTGCGTGCCTGTGTGCTGTGCTGGCTGCTTGGCTGTGTGCTGTGTCTTGAGGGGAGATAGAAGGCTGAGTGTTGTTGTTGTCCAGAGAGCCCGGGCTCCCAGACAGCCCCTCACACATGATTAATTGTTTCCTTGTTGGGACCGGGACCGCTTGACTGTAGCCGAGCCAAGGCCTCCCACCCATCCCCGTCTTCCCAGACCTGTGTGAGAGGGAGGGAGGGAGGGAGAGAGAGAGAGAATGAGAAAATGTTTTTGTCCTGTTTTATGAGTTTGCCTGTCACCGGACTCTCCCTTTAAACATATGCTATCATTTTGACCCTGACCACACAGTTTTCGGTCGCATGTGTGACTTTGGGGGAGGAATTTGTCTTGCAGTTGTTGTCGGGTGGAAACCTTGTATGTCCAGAACCGTTCGTTTAAAAAATGATTTAAAGGGATATTCCACTTTCAAAAAACTCTGCCTTGCATGAGTCTGCCTCCCCAGGCCCAGGGCCTCTCCCCACACACACCCACTGTAACTTCCAACTTCATTTTAACCATGATAGATTCATTAAAAACACCCATTATTTTTTCAGGTGACTCATACTACCCTCCTAATACGTGAGCAGGCCATGTTTTTTCCATTACCTTTATTTTTAAAAATGTTGTTTTGTATTTAATTTTTTTCATTTTCCCAAATAATTATTAAAAATAAATGAAAAAGGTTATGGAAAAAACAGGGCCTGCTCACATATTAGGAGGGTAGTAGAGTAACCAGAAAAAAACTTTGTTTTTAATGAATCTATCATGGTTAAAATGGAGTTTGAAGTTACAATGGGTGTGTGTGGGGAGAGGCCCTGAGCCTGGGGGGACAGATAACATTTACAAATATCTAAATACTGAATGAAGCAAATTAAAAACTGTTCAGGGTGTTCATAAAAGCCTGATTAGATGATAAAGTGACCAAAAGTTTTTTTGAAAGTGGAATATCCCTTTAAAATAGTGAAAATAGCTGATCTACAAGCACACAACGTCTCGCGCCGCGAGGCGTTGTGTGCTTGTAGATCTGATATTTTCACTAGTTTTTTTACGACAGTCTTGTATGATGAAGCGGGGATTTACTTTATGAAAACTTGGAGATACTAGGTTTCTGCCCGACAGTGACGATATAGTGAGCTTGAACCATGGTCTCATTGTTTACAACGAGCAAGGAGGGGATTTCATGCGGATTTCATTGTGCCGTTTTGCTACTTTGGTACAATATGTGGCACAAGAGACACTTGTTATCAGATACGTACGCACAATTGATTCAATTAAAGGTGAGGCCAGCTCCTGCCATAAGTCACAGCTCTTCATGTGCTCATGGTTGACAGTGGATCTTCTGCATCAGAGCTGGTTGCAGGGAAGTGAGCGCAACGATTGATTAATTACTATTATCAGAGGTCTGATAATTCACCAGAGATGATAATAACATCAAGAGTACTTAATTGCTCCACCGAAAAAAGCCTCTTTGGTGTCCAAATAGCCCCCGCACCCCCCCCCCCCCCCCACCCCAAACCCGTTAATTCCCTTTTCCTTCACTGTCCAGTGGTTTTAAGTACAGGTGAATGGCTGATATGGTGTGTACACGCACTTCAGAGTTGGTGGGGGTAAGTGGTTAGGGTGGGGGTTGGGTGGCGAGAGGGTGAAAGAAAAAGTGAGAGTAAAAATAGAGAACAAACTCCCTAATTGCAGGGTATCGCAGGCGTACAGAGATGATGGGGGAGGAAGACACAGCGGGGTGGGAGTGGGGGGTGATGTTGGTGTACGTCACACTTTTAAAAACACACTGCCATCTTCGGAAGGCTGCTGGGCTCAGATGCAAATCGGTGCATGGGTTTAATGATAGCAAGAAGATGAGTCATATGCAGTGGTGGAAAGTAACCAAGTACATTTACTTAAGTACTGTACTTAAAGGAGGACTTCACCACTTTTCAACCTATCTTCATATAATTGGTCCTCACTAAAAAATAGCTTTTTCTTTTTCTTTTCTCAGAGGAGGGCTGTGGGCAGGTCAGAAACCCATCGTCTTGTGACATCATCGATTGGGAATCCAAGCTAATAGAAACTGCAGGCTTTCTATTCCTGAAAAGTTGCAATGTTAAAGTGGAAGCCATTGTTCTCGCAATAATAAAAATCTAAATATTTCTTTCAAAAATATTGATTAATTCTTTTTGGGAAAATGATGATGTCACAAGACGATGGATTCTGAACTTCCCACAGCTCTCCTAGGAGACTTGGACCGAGTAGAAAATAATTGCGCAATTTTATTATGAACATTAGTGAGGACCTATTATATGAAGATAGGTTGAAAAGTGGTGATGTCCTCCTTTAAGTAAAATTCTGAGGTATTTGTACTTTACTTGAGTATTTCCAATTTCCAATACTTTTACTTCTACTCCACCTACATCTCAGAGGCAAATATTGTACTTTTACACCACTACAATAATTTGATATTATAAATATTATAGTTACTATAGTTACTTAGATTTTGATTATTATTACAAGACATACTAATCCCTTCGGCCTTTAGAAAATAGACGATCTACAAGCTCACAATGTATCACATTGACTCATGGCGAGCTTGCAGATCTGCTATTTTCAACAAAAAAAATAATCTTGGAACAGAGTATTTCTACATTGCAGTAATTGATTTTTTATTTGAGTACTTTTTCCACCACTGGTCATACAGAGCACCAGTAGATCGAACATGTTGATAGCAGTACTGTGTTGTGTTGATAGACATATACTGTTCTCGCAGTTCCTCGAGGATTCTTTTCAAATGGTCTCAAAATATTTACTTATACTCTGGCGTGACTTGTATTGTATTATATCACAGTGTAGGTCATGGACACACCTAAATTGCATTTTTCATGAATTAATGAGAAACACATGAACTGGGTGTCCTGGTGCATGTGCGACATAGACACAGACCTAATGTCACAAGTTCAAGTCCGCCTCATACAGGAATGCAATGCCTAACACACTAGTTCTCAATGGGGGTCATTCAGCGGGTGACCAGCAAAAATAAATTGATAAGATAAAAAATATCAAATGGGGGTCAATGGACATATAGGGTCTAACACACTGAGTCAAACGTAGGAGGGAGGAGTAGGATATTTGGTGCCATTTCAGCCTAGATACTCAAAAACATTATTTTTTTTTACCAGATTTTTTTAAAAAGTTCTGAAAGAGGGCATGTTCAGCTGTCAGAAACATATATCTGTCCACTTCATTATTTATTTGTTTGAATTGTTGTGACTGTAGGTCGCAGTTTACAAGGCAAACCGGCAGATCCTGTCTGTCAGTGACTCAGTCAGTCCGTACGTACGCATCGCCTCAATGTCTATAGCTGACCTGTTCTGACATCACATTTCTGTCTGTCAAGACTGCTGACTATCATCACCTGGATATCCATATATGGAGACGACTGGATCATCACCTAGATCTCCATATATGGAGCTGACCTCTACATCTGTTTCCCAGATGATGCCTTGTTAGGGCAACCACACTAATAGAATCCCTTTTATGCCCATCAATAATAAGCCCATATCTGGGAATTCCCATACAATGGAATCCCTTTATTCCCGTCAATATTAAGCCCATATCTGGGTTATACCCATATATGGACATATTGCGTTAGTCTAACTAGTGTGGTTGCGCGACATGAGTCACAATTCCAAATTCATTCCGTCCTTGTCCTTTTTATGCCCATATATCCCTGATGTCATCAATAATAAGCCCATCTGGCCCATATATTATGCCCATATTGGCAATGCCCCTATATGGACGCAAGACTGCTGACTATCATCACCTGGATCTCTATATGAAGATCACGAGTCACGACTTGACCTCATCAAACCCTGCATATCCATACATGGAGACGACTGGATCATCACCTAGATCTCCATATATGGTCAATACCTCTACATCTGACCTCACAGACTCCATATATGGATATACTGTAGCTGACCTGTTCTGACATCACGGTGATGACTCGACCAGCTCAGCCGAAGGGTATACATGCCAAAGCTCCCATGTGCACACACCCATGTGCACACACCCATGTGCGCGACCTTGCTTCTCGGACTTAGGGCGTCTTACTGGTATTACTTATATTTGTAACTGAAGCCGAGTGTCGGCCATTGGGGACATGGCATTATTTTTAGCTTACTTACTACTGTAATCAAAGTGATTCTTCTTTTTTCTTTTTTTTTTAAAGATTCGTTTTTGGGCTTTTATGCCTTTATTGATAGGACAGTAGACTGACAGGAAATGGGGAGAGAGATGGGGAGTGACACACGGCAAAGGTCGTCCGGATCGGGCATCGAACCGGCGCCGCCGCCAGGCATCCATGCCTATGTGGCAATGCCTAAGTGGTATATATGCGCCTGGACCAGTAGGCCAGCGGGCGCCCCCAAAGTGATTATTCTATATTTAATTCACCCTGAGTAAAAAAAATCGAACCTCTGTTCGAAGTGGAGCTGTGTGTGTGTGTGTGTGTGTGTGTGTGTGTGTGTGTGTGTGTGTGTGTGTGTGTGTGTGTGTGTGTGTGTGTCTGTGTGTGTGTGTGTGTGTGTGTGTGTGTGTGTGTGTGTGTGTGTGTGTGTGTGTGTGTGTGTGTGTGTGTGTATTGCAGTTGATGCTCAGGGCAGGCTAGAGTCAACAGCACCTCTCTGGTCACCCAGGGTTACTACATACAGGCTACATACAGACCCACAGACCCACCCACATACCCACATACCCACATACCCACCCACATACCTACACACATGGCCACGTATAGGGAGCTTGTGTTCCACACAGCTCCAAAAAGAAGAAAAAAAAAGAATACTAGGAATCTAGGAATCAAAAATGTTGAGAATCACCTCCCTAATATATATATATGTATATATATATATTTAAAAGGTAAGTAGCCTAACTGTACGCCATTCATGGTTATTTACGTTTGTTGCGGTGTCTTCGAGGTATCTGCGTACACTATGTCACATTTAACAGACGTCAATCATGAACCAACCCCATCTCATGCAGCTACACTGCTGTGTGTCTAGTGTATAAAACTAAACATTTATTCCTCAAACAACCAGCCACGGGAAGGGGAATGTCATAAATTTCACTGCAGCAAGAGGGAACTCATAATCCGCCCTGACATCAAACCAAAGTCTGTGTTTTCATAGTGACTCAAGCGCTGGTGATGGCGTTAAACTGAAACATACCCGTCTGTTTCTCTCTGTGTGCCAACACGTCACATTGCGTTAAATTCTGGACAGCCTTAAGCAGGAGTGAGGCCGCGGCACGATCCTATACTGTCTGAACTGTCCAGTGTCATGTTCGTGTGCCCTGATGGGTCTATCCCTGTTTTTAGCTGAGCTGTGATGGATCTGGCAGAGGAACAGATGGAAGTGGGTGGAGTGGAGGAAATATAATCCATATATTATATTACAACTGGCAGGGTGTGATATTGTTGTTTCAGATAATAGTGACCCCCACCTACAGCACTAGAATGACATGTTTGGTCCCAGTACGTTTGCTTGATGCAAAGTTTAGAACTAAAGTCAAGATTAGTTTTTCGTACATTCTATGGAAACAAAGCCATATCATGGTGGAAAAAATAGAGTTACAGGTAAACAGCTTACATCACAATGTACAATGTGGAGAATTTGACAGATATACTCAAATCCACGTAAAAGGTCACCCTTTTCCAGTAGCAAAACAAAGGCCATGTCTTTATAAATACACCTAACACCTTACATAACTAGTATCACAACATGAATGCTGGTAATTTCAAACTCAACCACAAAGATCAGCTCTCTTAAAAGAGTGAGCAGAGTAGAGGACCTCTCTCTCCATAACAGAAACAAACCTTGTGAACAGCATAAATAACAAGATCGCCAATTACACAAGGGAGACACCCTCACAAAGAGAATATACAAAATACAAATATTAAACAATAACGGGTGGCGATGACAACAGTATTCAACAGTATTGGAGACTCTGAAGCTTCCATGGATGTGCATCTGTCTGTCATGATGCTGAGCTAGAGGATTCTCTGAACAATGAGCAGTCAGCAGCACTGCAGCGTTTACGTGTCATTTAGTATTGCGTCAGCTTGTTTGGAACCTAGACGTCTTGGGTATTAAAATGTAAACTGTTAGAATCTGGTACCAGGCAATAGTTAATAATAGGAAGGCAAAAAGCAGTGGCGTGCCTGGGACTATGCAATGGAAAAGCACTATTAGTATTAAATCTTAATGTTTCTTCATGATCCAAGGTACTCAAATATAGAAGGCTCTTCATCATAGCAGAATGTGTGTTGTGTTCGAAATGCTCCCTGGATGCTCATGTGTAAGGAGTCATTTTAGGGCCAAAAGTTTTAATCATTTACCAAAAACAGTGTAAGTGAAAAAAGAAAAAAAGAAGAATTTAAGCGGAAAAAATACGAATTGAACCTGAAAGTCTTGCATTTTGATATTATATGTGAGCTGGCAGAGGCTATAATAAACATGAGCATCCGAAGACAAAACAAGATCATTTTTATCAGGATGAAAGGAGCTGACAAAAGTGGGTCTCTCGGTCAGTCCAAGCTAGTTAATTGCGGTAGTTAAGGGCACAAGAGACTTAAAAGCCCCAGTCCCCCTTGACACTGATGGCCGTCCAATGTGGGACTCTCAATCGAGCCTTTGGGCCTTTTGATAGGGCACTCGCCAGAGTCCTCTGGGACTGTGCCCCCCCCCCCCCCCCCCCCCCCCCCCAATAAACAGGCAGTCCTTTGTCACATGAGGAGTAGGGGGGTCTGGAGTGCGCTGCTCGTTATTATTTTCTAAAGTAATTACACCTTATTATCTGTGTTTACTTTAGCGGGGGTGCAAGCATGCAGGTGTGGGACGTTCAGCGGTGGGTGGCAGTGATGGGTCTCTCTGGTGAACGCACCCCCGAGACTCCCTGGGTTTCTCTCTTTTTTTCTCTCGTCATTTGATTTTCTCCTTTCCATCTTTGCAAGAGGTTTTAGGAGGGGTGGTGGTAGTAGCATTGTAGCCCCTGCCACTAATTTCAGCACCACAAAATAAATGTGCAATTAGGGCTATTATTGTTGCAGCTGCACGCTCCCTGGCTGCACCACGCCAGCCCCCTCTGTCATCTCTCCGGCTGGGGGAGAGGATCAGAGGAGGAGGAGAGGAAGAGGAGAGGAATAGGGCAAAGCAGAAGGAGAGGGCCCTGCTGTGGCAGTGAAAGAGCTGGAGAGGCCATGGTCACCTCCTCCAGCTCCTGTAGATGGAGGTTTGCGACACAGCAAGGACCCTCGCCCACAAACTCACCGGCCTTCAGCACAATGGATCAGCCATCTACCAACGTGAAGTGTTACGAAATAGGTCCTCTCCATGGCACCGTTACGCAGTCATGTTGTTTCAAATCAGTGTAGGCCGGGGAATCAGAGTGAATGGAAATGCTTAAAAAGAAAAAGAAAAAAGGAGAAGAAAAAAGAAAATAATCTAAAACTGTTTTCAGAACAACAGTCTTCATGGACTTCAAAGGCAATTATTTTGCTATATCCTGTGAAAATATTTTACATGGACTTCTGAAAAAAAGACTGTCCCTCTATGCTTGGTTTGGTTTCATTTGACATTATGATTAAAAGAAAATCACATTGCGGATAACAACACAACAAAGTCGGCGACTTATTTTCATTGTGGACCTTGATTAGACAAACAAAAACCTGTATGCTACCATGTATGTTAAAACAAAGAGAGCAAAGGACTGTGACCAGGAATAATTTTACAATGTGAAAATAGACAATAAATAAAATGTTTTCCTAATAAATAAATAGATAATAAAAAAATCACCCACCAGAGTGATAATGTGTTTCAGGCTTGCTGTGCCAAAATGATTAAGTATATCAATACCAGCCAGGCAGCATGGATCTGTGTTCATCTTGGAGGGGGGAGGAGATCATGTGGGTCACAAAATATCAACAAAACATGTAAGCAAATTAAAGTAACCATTAAGTCAGATAATAGGAAAGATAGTTCTGTGAAAGGCCTGAATATGGGTGGGGTGGGGGGTCTACTGTGGCCCTTGCGGTGTCAAACACAAGGGACCAATCTTACGCTCGTGGCACAAACAAAATGGCCGCGGGTCTCCTTTGCTGCGCTCACTTACCGATGTTCTCACTCTGCTGACTTTAAATTCTAACCCTTAGAATAATCATCTGACCCCAGGGCACTTAAGTGTGATCAAATACTAGCTGGCGGTAAAGACAAACAATTTCCCTTTATAGACAAAGGGTACATCTAATCGGCAGGAGCAGGTAGAACAGGGTTCCCCAATAGGCGGCCCGCGGGGGGCTACTGTCTGGCCCACACCAACCCCAGTAATAATGGTGGTATAAGAGCAGCAACAACACTAGTATATCGTCGTTGTCGGGTGGAAATCTCGTATCTCCAAATTTGTATGTTTTTTCGCAAATCATACAAGGCCGTCGCACAAAAGTAGTGAGTGCGAGGCGTTGTGTGCTTGTAGATCTGCTGTTTTCACTAGTTTAAATCATTTTTAAAATGATAAATTCAAAACGAACGGTTTTGGAGTTGGACATACAAGATTTTCACCCGACAACGACGAAAACTGTCGATGGAGAAATGGGAACGCCACCGTCGCCCCCTGCAATGTTGTGGCCCTCGGCTTGGTACCCTAGACATGATTCGGCCCTTGGGGAAAACTAATTGGGGAACCCTGAGGTAGAATGTCATTTTGAGTGCAATATGTACTCATCTGTGTACTCAGGAGACCTGTTGGGCGGTGATATGCAGCTGATTGTTTGGGATGATAACTAGCGGTAAACTGGGACCTCACATTTCCTCCAGAGACTACAGGAGACTGTAGTTTCTGCCAGTTTCTAATCTACACCAGTGGTTCTCAACCTGTGGGTCAGGACCCCCAGAGGGGTCGCCAAATTATTTTGGGGGGTCCCCAGATGATTAGCTTAATGTGAAAAACATTGTTTTCTCACTCAACAGTAAACAAACAAACATAAAGTTCAAGTGTATAGAGGGTATCTGCACATTTCCAAAGTGACAATTTAAGGACCCTTTTAAAACCTGGACAAATTGTCAAATATTAGAGGCAGAAATTGTGAAAATAGACGATCTACATGCTCACAACGCCTCGTGAGCATGTAGATCTGCTATTTTCACAATAGAACCGTGTTATCTTAGTGCTCGTCAGGGTGGGGGGGGGGGTCCCCGAGTTAAAATATGATTATTTTGGGGGTCACGTCCTGAAAAGGTTGAGAACCACTGATCTACACTATCATTAAAGCTTCAAAAGGTTTTCTCAGTACTTTGATTCCAAGGCATTTCATTTGTGAACAGTGCACCTTAAAATAAGTGATGTCCTCTTCGCTCCATGATGCTCCAATGGTCTGCAAACCTGAACAACACTGGAGAGCAAGATGAATCCTTCCAAATACAAGCTAGGCAGGGAGACCTGGAAGCAGTTTCTATTAATAAATCAGCACATGTGCAAATACAAAAAAAAAAGGAATACCTGGTACCTGGCATATGCACTGGCCGAGGAGAATGAGGTGGTGTTTCCTGGTTGAAAGCAGCTCTTGTAACCTTGGTCTTACTGGCATCCATTTCACCTCATTAGGACCCTGGGACTGAGAGTCGACAAAACGCTGAGAGAAATCACTTTGCCGGGGGAGTGCGGCTCAGCTAAATTGGTCTCTGGTTCAGTGCGAGGACCCCTGCTGTGCTGAACGGAAGAGTAGGGCCTGGTTGGCAGTAGGGGCAGGTCCAGGCAGGGAGGCCCCATGCTGGGGACCCCCTCCCTGCCTCTGACAAACATGGCAGTGGATAATCTCTCCTCATGGGACTCAGCCCAACGCTGCGGGGTTGAGAGGGAAGGGGCTCTCATACAGAACAGTGCAGAGGAACTGATCACTTTGTGTGTATTCTTGGCACTTACACACGCACGTTGACAGTTTACACATCATCTGAACTGCCAACATGGACAGCTTACGTACTGTATGTTTTTCCACATTTCGTTTTTTTTCCCTCCCTCATGTGTGCACAGACTCACACACACACATCATTGTGATTAAAGCTTTAAAAGAGCAGGGTCATTCATAAAGGGTCTAGTAGTTAGAAATCATGGATTATCACATTAGAAGAAAAAAAATCTGCAGAGCACTTGACACTTCATTAATATCATGCAAAATTCATGTGGTCTAAAATAGATGTTGAGTGTGTCACAGGTCAGTAATTAGCTCTCCATTAGAGATGGGTTAAGCATTGCGTTGGCAGCATAGCCATACAGGAGATCAATGGCCCTTGTGCTAAAAAGTGTTCCAAAGGACATTAAAGCCAACCACAAAGTCACAGATATATACATATAGATATAATTGTTTATGCATCAAATGCATATTTTTAATGGGCAGGGATTATGGTGATATGAACCAAGCAAACCTAGTAAAGCATGGCTTAGTTAACTGATAATGACATCCATAAAATTACAGGAGTCATGACATCATCGTCATTCATTATTAGTTGTGTTGGCTGAAGATTTGCCACAAATTGCCAGTGCTTTTTAGCCGAGTCAAAAAATTCAAATAATTAAAAAAAGAGAAAAAGAAAAGAGTAGTTATGCTATGCAGCCCAGTTAGTTTCAACCAGCAGTTTAGACTATTCATATCATGTAAAAAAAAATATACCTAGAATTATAGATGACACGACCTGTGACAATATGATTGTGAAGAAAGCCATGTAGTAAACCAATGTTGTGGGTCTGAAAAATAAAAACAGACAAACAGACCATTTTCTCCAAAGACTTTACTTAAGTCAACAAGTAATACAAAAAGAAATTAAGCGGCTATCCCCGACTATGGGGATGCTAGGCAATAATATTCAAACATGAAAGTCCATAATCCAACATTTGCCGATAGCGAAGGGTCTTGTACACTGCTACGATGTCTCCATCTTGTAACCATGTTTTTCGAGCTCCGCTCTGCAGGGGATAGAAAAGAAAAGAAACATGAAGTCAGTGGAGATGATTACAGGTGGGTGTTTAAGGCGTAAGTACCCTCTGCTATTGATTGGGAAAACCATTAGGAGATGGGAGTGAAAAATATAATACATTGCCCTAACGCATGCAGCTATGGATTTGATGATTGCGCGAAGCTTACGGCTATGCCTATTAACAATAATGATATCTTCTAGAAACGACTTAATATAATCCTCATAATATCATAGCTATCGTAATTGGGCTGAATAAAACAATGGTGTATTACTATCTGAAGCATACTCAAATAAAAACAGACCAGCCACTTGTCTATAAACAGTCAGGGCTCTAGAGTGCAATTATTTTGGTCACATATGCGACAAAGGATCTGTCATGTTCAACTAAACATTTTCATTGGTTGCCCCGGCACATGTGACATGACATGAGAGTGTGTGTGTGTGTGTGTGTGTGTGTGTGTGTGTGTGTGTGTGTGTGTGTGTGTGTGTGTGTGTGTGTGTGTGTGTGTGCGTGTGCGTGCGTGTGTGAGAGAGTGAGTGTAAAAAAAGTAAAAATCACATGCCAAATATAAAATGACAATCCCTAAATCTTTGGTCCAGTGTAAATGTAAAAAGTCAGTCTGGATAATACAACACAGAACAGAAATTATTTATTTTAGTGTCATTGCACATAATCTAAGTGTAAGCAGTAAGACTTAATGTATGTGCTTTGTTCAGGACCCCAGGAAGGCTAGCGGCTCATCCATGTGTTTGTGGATCCGTTAATAAACATAAACTTCAGAGTACAATAAAGCCTCAGTATGTTTCTGTATGAGTGTATTATATGTATTAATGATATATATAGTATTATGCTGTAAAGTACAACTATGATTGTCTACATTGTCAATAATTCAGGCAGGCTACAGGAAATTGCCTTACGAGTCAGCATGAAATGGTTCCCATGCAGAATTGGACATTATACTGAACAAAAGCCTAATGAATTAAACAGACACTGAAATATGGTCAAATTTATAAACAACACTGGCTAATGCAATTTCCAATTTGCAAGAGGCTGCAATTTCTTAATTGGATTAAGTTACCACAAACAAGGCATTGTGGTGTTCTACTTTCTACAACAATCCCTAGAACACATATCAGATCTCATCTTGTCCAAATCCTCAAGCATTAAAACATCACTGCTCACGTCTCATATGTTTTTTTTTTTAGAAATGTACAAAAAAAAATCGGTGTAATTATAACGATCAATATAGAATGTATTCTATAGGTAAAACTTATGACCTTTGTCATTTCAAATGGTCAATTTTTTTTAATTTATTTTTATCCTCATGAGCTGAAGATTTGTTCGAAGAATGAGCGAATGTATTCTACAATGCTTAGGTCGCCCTACCATGAGAGTCACCATGTTCTTTTGACCAACCGCCATGTGACCAGAAGGGCATCTTTATGCTCATTGGCTAAAGCTACCATTGTTTATACTCATGATTTCACTTAGCTGCAAATTGCAACTGTAGTTTTTTTATTATGTTGAAACTAGAGTTGCAATACCACCACCCATTGGCAGCCAATGCATCAAAACAGTTTTTTTGCCATCTGATCGTATTAAACGACATCAAACTCACTAGAATTATCCTCTTTCTATCTGCAAAGTGTTTGTTTCATAAAAAATACATCGTAGACATGTTATGAGCTACTATCTGTAAAGAAATTCCATGCAGGTGATTATTTTTTTAAGTGTTAAACTTTGGAAGCGCTCGTTTACAATAACGCAATGTCCTGCTGCAGCGCTGGCTCCTCTGTGCAATTTAGGAACAGGTGGTACACAGGACCGTTGAGTGATTTCCAACAAGTGCTTCCAAACTGCAACACAGAAAAAGAATCACCTGCTCCGAATTTCTTGACAGAAAGCAGCTCATAACATGTCTACGATGGATTATGAAACAAACACTTTGCAGACAGAGAGAGGATAATTCAAGCTTTCCATACAGTCGCAATGTTGGTGAGTTTGATGTTGTTTAATATAGATAGCAAAATAAATGTTTGGATGCATTGGCTGTCAATGGTTGGTAATGATATTGCAACTCTATTTTCAACATAAAAAAATAAAAAAATAGAGTTGCAATTTGCGGCTATGTTTAATTCCCATTTGCAAGGGTTGACACTATGGCCTCAGATGCACTTGACCGAAAAGTAAAATCTTATAAAAATGATAGTTACAATTTTTTATTACCATTCTATTTAAGACTTTTTTTTTTTTACTTTCTGGGGCTGTGCGATTAAAGGTTTTAGAAATATTTATTTTATGCCTAATAGCTATATGGGTTCACTGGGGAACCTATGTTCCCCACTTCTCCCACAAAAAGGTTCTGTGTTCCCCAGGTTCTATGTTCCCCACCCACCCTCCCCACAAAAAGGTTCTATGTTCCCCACCCACCCTCCCCACAAAAAGGTTCTATGTTCCCCACTCAACCAAAAAAAGGATCTACTGTATGTTCCCCACCAAAAAAAAAAAAAAAAAAAAAAGTATATGTTCCCAAATAAAATGCAGGAAATGGTGGGACATCTGGGCACTAAGAACATGTGGGCAATCCTAATTTAGGTGCCCAGTTGTCTAGCTGCCAACGTCCCTATAGTGTCCAGATGTCTCCACCCCTAAGTGCCGACTCGTCTAGGTGCCCACTCGTCCAAATGCCCATATGTCCCTAGTGCCCAGATTTCTCCACCCCTAAGTGCCCAGTCGTCCAAATGCCCACCTCCCTAGTGCCCAGATGTCCACTCGTCCAGATGCCCAAGGTATGGTGCCCAGATGTCCCTAGTGGCCACCTGTACCACTAGTATTCGTAATTTGTTTAGAGTTGTTATTAATAATTAGAAAATGTTTCCTGCATTTTTGGATGAGTGGAGAACCTTTTTTAAGTTGAGCGGGGAACATAGAACCTTTTTTTGTGGGGGTAAGTGGGGAACATAGAACCTTTTTTGTGGGGGTAAATGGGGAACATAGAACCTGGGGAACATAAGTACGGTCCCCTTATTTTACATTCCACAGAACAGAAGACACGCTCTGGCCATATTCAGGAGATTAGACAGATATCTTGTGTTGTTTAAAGACGGCTGCGTCTCCTCTCAAACGAAGAGTCAGGCTGGACAGAGCGTGTAAAGTTAATATTCATAATTAATATTTGTATTGATTATTGATATTAACATTCACGTCCCGACAGTTTTATTTAACTGCCAGGGGCAGGTGGGCAACCTTTAATCTCAATGACATTTGCATTTTGTAATTGTGTGCACCGCCACCTTGACACACCAATTGGTGTCAAACCACATACAACCTTGTAGCCCTAAATTGGGCACGTTATTAGAGGCAAAAAATATAAACTCTGCTTATTTTCACCATGCGATACAGTCATACAACAAATATGAATAGTAGTTTCCTTCTTTGCTGAATAAAGGCTGAAATATCATGATGAATGCCATAAACTGCCATCAACCCCTTCAAGATTATGATGAGAAAAGATGATCAGTCATTCTACAAGGCATTCGGTTCAGACAGCCACGATGGGGATTTGTTTTGGGTTTACCTGAGTTGATTTGAGAAATCATCCTCAACATTATCATCATCCCAATTATCCTCCCACACATGGGCATCCTCGTCTTCATCCAGCCCGGTCCAGTCTGAAAATACAACAAAACGTGCAATTACAAATCATTACTACAACCACCAGTGGTGTAAAGTAACTAAGTACATTTACTAAAATGTTGAGGTATTTGTACTTTACATGAGTATTTCCAATACTTTTACTTCTACTCCACTACATCTCGGATCCAAATTGTAGTTTTACTCTACATTTATTTGAAAACTTCAAACTAGCTGTAAATTGATTATTATTACAAAACATAAGCACTTCAGTCCAATATACCGTACATTTAGGCCATTTGAAAATAGCCAATCTACAAGCTCGCAATGCGACACTGTGAGCTTGTAGTCTACACTGCCATTTTCAAAAGATGATGCCAATACTTTCGTACTTTTACTCAAGCAAATTATGAATTCCAGACTTGTAACAGTATTTCTACATTGCAGTATTGATACTGTAATGATACTAAAGTAAAACATGCGAGTACTTGTTCTACCACGGGAACTATCACGGACGTCACAGATAAGAGATTCATTCATGACAGTTTGATTAACATGCTGTTTATCATTATATTATATTACTATAATAAAAACAAAAGAATTTCTCTAGCACCTGAACGTTCTAGAAACGGAGCTTTTACTGTCAGATAAAGTAACTAGCTAGCCAGCTCGCTAACTAATGCTAACGTTAGCATAGCAAGGCTAGCTGAGTCACTCACCGTTGTTGGGCACTTTCACACGGTCTATCAAAACGGGAATAAATAAATCTACTTTCATCACAATAAATGAGTAATTTACCCTCGGCTGGGAATTCTTCAAACTCGTCATCCTCCTCTAATAATCCCAGGTCCACTGGCTGTTTCTTGTCTGTCATGCTGGCTTGTTTGTGTTGTCAGTCTGTGCTGTGCGCTCTGCTGCAGTGCTGCTGAATGTAGAACAGCTTAGCTTGCTGACCATGGGTTTGTGGGATACTGATGCGCTTCAAGGGAGGGCTGTTTGCGCAGGAATAACGCAGAAGGTGGTTCAAGGTTCTTCTTCTTCTTCTTTTTGTTTCCGGCAGGCTGTACACTAGTATGTGTAATGCTGCCCTCCACAGGCGAGGTTTTACTCTTTTTTCCTACACTTTTGGATACACTTCAGTGGAGTGGAGAAATCTAATGACTGCTCTCTCAAATTTCTGAGATTTCACATTCTGAGTAAAAACAGATTTAAAGGAAAAGACGTTGAGCCCCTGGTCTGACAACTCCTCAAACAGCTGCTGTCTCTCAGTTGTATACTTCTCACATGAGAACAAGACATGTCCCACAGTCTCCTGCTGTCCACACTCACAGAGCCCATCTGGATGCTTGCCTATGACATATAGGCAGCTGGCTAGACCACAATGCCCAAGCCTCAGCCTGGTCATGACGACGTTATCCCTCCTCCCCGAATGCATAGTACACACCCTTTTTTTAACAGACGGCTGCACAGTGAAATATATCCTTCCCCTTTCCTCTTCTGCCCACTCCTTTTGCCACTGAGCCTCTAACTGTTCTTTACAAATGCTAAAGCATTCAAACTTCCCTAGCCGGACCTTCAGATCAATACTTTCTCTTTTTAAAGCTTCTTTGGCCACACCATCCGCTATTTCATTCCCTTTGACCCCGGAGTGCCCAGGTACCCACACAAGGTCAACCTGGCAACCAGTTTTCTCCATCCTGTACATGCAGCACACTATTTCCCAGATTAGGTCAGAGCGGGCCTTTGACTCCCCACCTTTCAAAGCCACCAGAGCAGCCGCTGAATCTGAACATATAATGCTTTTAACAGGTTTGACCTCCTCTATCCACCACATGGCCCATAGGATTGCTAGTAATTCAGCTGAAAACACAGACATATTGTCAGTTATGCGGATGCTCTGCTGGATCTGAAGCCCCTCAACATACATCCCAAACCCTGTCTTCCCCGAGACTGGGTCCTTAGACCCGTCAGTGAATATTCGCACATACTCATCCTTAAATTTATCTAGGTAATTATGCACATAGTCACTTGTAAGCTCTTCCCGGTCCAACAAGGACAGATCTACTTCAAGCTGAGGGAGGAACCAAAAAGGAACAGGAGAAAACACAGACCATATAATATTATCTTGCTTTAGCCCGATACTAGTGGCAAGCTGCTTAATGTGGTGGAAAAAAGGAACTTTTTCCTTCTTCCCCACAAACTCCCAGCTCTCCTCCAAAATACATTTAGCTGCAGAGCTGTACTGAAAGCCGCTTAGCTTGGCCCAGTAATGTAGTCCCAGTTTGTTTCTTCTGTTGCTTAACGGTGCCTCCCCCATTTCAACCAGCAAGGCCGGAATGGGGGTAGTTTTAAAAGCTCCACTGCAGATTCTCAGTGCTTTTGACTGCACTCGGTCTAGTTTGCAAAGATGTGACTTTGCAGCTGCCCCAAACACTATACTACCATAATCTAAAGTGGATCTTATCATGGCTTGATAGATCATGTGCAAGGTCTCTCTTTCAGCCCCCCAATCACTTCCAGCTAGACTACGGAGGATGTTATTGATTTTCTCACACTTGCACTGTACTTTCTCTATATGAGATTTCCAAGTCAGTTTTTCGTCCATCCACATTCCCAGAAACTTAAAGACCTTTAACCTCTCTAAGGGTTGTCCATTCATAATCAGGTTTGAGGCCGGAATTTTCCTCTTAAATCCAAACACCATGAACTGGGTTTTAGAGGAGGAAATCCGAAATCCCCACTTGTCTGCCCACTGAACAATCTTGTCCAAGGCCTCTTGGGTTTGCCTAAATAGATGCCCAATGTTTTTCCCCCTCCTCCAGATAGCGCCATCATCTGCGAATAGCGATTTACCAAATCTATTGTCCACTTCTTTAAATATGTCATTTATCATGACATTAAACAGGACTGGACTAATAACGGAGCCCTGTGGAGTACCATTTTCAATGTCAACCTTTTCAGATACAACTCCTCCGACTCTCACTTGAATAGTTCTATGATTAAGAAAGTCCTTTATCCAATAAAACATCTGGCCTTTAATGCCTGCCTCATGAAGTTTGATTAGTACTCCCTCCCTCCACATAGAGTCATATGCCTTTTCAATATCCAAGAATACCCCCATTACTGCTTCCTTATTAATAAAGGCCTTCCGGATGTCCTGATCTAACACTACTATAGATTCCATTGTGCTTCTCCCAATCCTGAACCCATTTTGATAGTTCACAAAAAAGTTATTTACCTCTAAGAAATATACCAGCCTATTTGTGACCATTCTTTCCATCACCTTACACAACACAGATGTTAGTGCTATTGGCCGGTAGGATGATGGACAGGACGGGTCTTTTCCTGGCTTCAGGATTGGGATCACCACCGCATGCTTCCATTTTTGGGGTAATTTACCTTCCTCCCATGAGATGTTACATAGTGCAAGAATTTCCTCTAACACCGTCTCATCCAATCGTTTAAGCATTGTGTAACTTATTCTATCTTGGCCTGGAGTGGTATTTGACCCTGCCTGTATTGCATCTCTGAGTTCTTTTCGAGAAAAATATGCATTATACGGAGTATTACTATTCCCTTCGCAATCATGGCTTAATCTCCACTTCTCTAGCTCCAAGACTTCCTCCCTCATCTTCAGGCCCTTTTCTCCTAAAGATTTAGAATTGTGCACATCCTGAAAGGTTCTAACACACATATTTGCTTTGTCCATGTTATTTGCTGCTTCTCTCTCCCCTTTCTTCAATACTGGCATCGTTGATCTCACTGTTTTCCCCGACATGCTATGGATTCTGGACCAAACCTCCCTAATCGGAGTATCCGACCCAATTGTCCCACAGTATGTCCTCCAACATTTCTTTTTAGCACCTTTAATCATTTTCCTTGCCACTGCTCTACATCGTTTATATTCGACTGCATTTGCCTGAGTAGGGATGCTACGTAGCGCTCTAAAAGCTTGCTTCCTCTTCCTCACTGCCTCATCACATTCCTTGTTCCACCATGGCACTATAATGCGGTCCTTAGGGGGCGCTTTGCAGGGAATTGTCAATTCTGCCACACTAATTATCATTTCACTTAAAGACTCATTAATCTCATCAATTGTCCCTTCACCGTTAATCTCCTCTACTCTGGCCATTGTGCCTTCCATAAATGCAGCCCAGTCAGCTTTGCCTAAGTCAAATCTTTTAACTATATTTACAGGATCTGTACTCAGTGCTCTCCCAAACTTGCTCATAATAGGGAAGTGGTCGCTTCCCATTGCATTGTCCTTCAGGACCTCCCATTCCCCTATTCTCCCTAGACCTGGCGAAGCAAATGTTAAGTCTAAACAGGATAATTTACCTGTTTTGATGTCATACCGGGTTGGCCTGTCATCATTCATAATAACCAAATTACTGTTATCCAGAAGCTCCTCAACTACACCACCATTTGCGCTTTTTTCCCGGCTTCCCCACAAGGGGTTGTGCGCATTAAAATCACCCACCCAGATAGCAGGGGAACCTGCTTTATTTGCCATTTCCTCAAGCTCATCTAATATTAGAGGCTTGCATGGGTTATAGAAGTTAACAATGCTTATTTTCCCCTTAGAGCTCCATACTTCCACTATTAAACTTTCAGAGGCCACCCCGCACTCTTTCAATTTGTACTGTGTCCCACATTTAATAAATGTTGCACATCCCCCAGCTGCTGTTGTGCCGGGTCTATCATTACGCAGGCATATATATCCAGGTATCACAAAATCTAAGCATGGCTTAAGCCATGTTTCCTGTATGCACACAATATGCGGTTTCACTTCACTGTCCCTAATAAATTTCTTAAGTTCCTGCCCGTTAGCAATGAGACTCCTTGCATTCCATTGGAGTATGCAAAACATAATCAAAAGCTTAATCATCACCGTCATCATTGTCATCATTGTCATCACCTATGTCTCCCTCCATACTTTCCTCTGCCTCCTCCTCGGGTCTAACTTCAACCCCCCGTTCTGTGACTTTTGGTTGGTCTCTTGCTTTATCTTGAGCACCCTTCTTAGCCATAAACTTGTATAGTTTCTGTGGAGAGTAGTACCCCCCATAGCCCAGAAACCTGCCTGCTGCCTCAGTCACATATTTGGCTATATCAGATCTTGTTTCCTGTTTTTTGGTCAAATAGACTACATCAGCAATAAATGCAAGCAAATCTTCCTTACAGACCACTATTTGCTGGCTGACCCCTGGGGTTGCCTGTATGGGTGGGGAAACATTAGATTCCAAGGGCCCTGCTGCTCCCACCTGCAGCCTTCCCACACTGGGTCTTTCCACTCTTTTAAGGGCTTCTGCATAGGAGATATTGTGCACTTTTTTAACATCCTGAATTTGTTTTGCCTTAACAAAGTGTGTACACTCTTTTGATGAAGCCATATGGCTTCCTCCACAATTACAACATTTTAATGCTGCTACTTCTTCACATTTCTGGATGTCATGGTCCCCCCCGCATTTTGCACAACGTCTATTTCCTCTGCAGGAGGCGGCCACATGACCGAAACGCTGACACTTATAGCACCTCAATGGTGGCCTTTCATACACCTTTACCACAAATGATAGGCACCCTATAAACACTCTTGCTGGGAGTATGCGTCCCTGAAAGGTAATCAACACTGGGGCATTTGGGTTTCCACCCTCTCGGGTTTTAAACCTCTTTACACTCTCTACTGCTCCTCCCTTTAAGTTTTCAATGATTTCTTTTTCAGTCGTCTCAGCACATACCCCAAAAATGATTCCTTTGACCAACTCCTTATTTTCAGCTGGGGTTACTATTTCGACCTTTTTCCCTCCAATTTTACTTATCTTTTTCGCCCTTTCAAGTTGCTCCTTATTCCTGCACTTCAACAATATCATTCCATTAGGAAGAATCCGTGCATCCACACCCTCACCAGCACATTTTAAGGACTCTGCCACTTTCAGTGGACTCACAGCTTTAAAGCCTTCAGCATTCTGCTCTTTCATTTTGAATTGCACTCTAAATTCCTCCATAGCTTTGGCCACTTTCATCCTACCTCTTTCTCCCTCACTTTCAAAAGAAGTAACGCTCAGTGAACGCTTCTTCTCTCGTCCCTTCTCAACCCTTACCCATTCCCCCTCCCCCCTCCCCCCACTCCCCATGGCCGTTGCCATAGAACGCAACGCTATGCTTTCAGACAACTCTCCGACACTCCAAATGCACACAACACAACACCGGCCGCTGAGTTAAGCCGAAGTACTGTGCAAACAAACACCGCTATATACCGGGCCTATACAGGCCGTCGGCCGGTGCCTCTGCACCCTACTTCGTGCTCACTCCGCCAGCCGACCAGTACTACAAACCGTACTACTGAAGAAGTTTGTTCCTACTACACACAGCCTCAGATACTCCACTCCACTGTTCCTACACAGCGACAGCTCGTCCGAGATCCGTGTACACCGCCAAACTCCTGCGCGCTTGCGTCACATCCGTCTGTCCCTGGTTCAAGGTTCAAGCCAAGGTTCAAGGTAAGTAGGCTACTTTTTGTTACATCTTGTACACTTTTTCACTTCTTTACCATTGTTTCTTTTTCCCTTGTTTTATTTTTTATTACTGCTCTTTTTTTGTCACTGACAATTCCCTATGCAAAGCACTGTGTTCTATCCATCTGTCTTTCGTGTTATATATGAGATACATAAAGTGATTCCTGTTTAAATAAGTCGAAAAGCTTACTAGGATCTCCTTGTTGACCTTGTACCAGTAATTTGTACTGCCATGAAACTGTATTTTTTCCTGTGCAAAGCTCTGATAGATTCTTCAATCAATCAATCAATACAAGTACATAAGAGTAAACCCTATATTGGTTTGGCTTCCTTCAGACTATAGCAGTAGTCTATAATAACAACAGCAGAAAAAAAGAATAATGTAGAAAGATTTAAGCCAAGGAAATGAAAGAGAGTGCTGAAAACAAAATAGCAAATAGAGAATAAAAAGAGCATCATCAAGTACATGTGCATAAAGGTTTGTTTATATTGTAGGCTATAATACACAAACAGCATTTTTTACAGGTTAGTAGCTTATATTCAACTTCACAGTATTCTGTGTATGTAGGTGCATGTTAATCCAGTGGTTCTCAAACTTTTTAATGTCAAGGACGCCCCAAAATTTACACTTATCAGCCAGCGGACCCCCATTTGAAAAGATATGCCGGCATTGCCGGGGACCCCCATAAGAGAAAGACTTTTAAGTCTCTAGCAGTGATTCCCAACCATTTTAGTTTCCCCCAGTTTGTATTAGGCCACGGACCCCCATTTAATGGTATTTCTATCTCTGAGACCCCAATTTATATTGTAAAATCAATGTTAATTTAACTCTGAGAGTGTAGGTTTCCCTAAAATGTTTTAAATGTATAGAAAGTGTTAAAATTATGTTTTTATGTAGCTACACCCACCTGTTGTATACCTGGTTTGCAGATGGGTGGTATCCAGGTGAAGTTAACCACACCCACAGCTGCTACGGTAAAAGGGGTAGGGAATGGTAAATAGTGCATTTATATAGCGCTTTTATCTAAGGCACTTTACATAGATTGTGCATTACATTCACTCATATTCATACACCGATGGTGGAGGAAACCGTGCAAGGCACCAACCTGCTCACTGGGAGCAACAAGGGGTATAGAGTCTTGTTCAAGGACCCCTCGACATTAACTCAGGAGGAGCCCGGATTCAAACTGGGAACCCTTCAGATACCTTTAGTGCTCTTATTTACAGTTTCTCTACCCCTGAGCTATATGCCATGGAATGATTTTATGATGTCATTAAAGCAGTGTATTTCGATTGGGCCATTTGACTGAGGCTTTCAGCTTTCAGGAGGAAACCAGAAATACACACATATATACAGACATATATGCATATTATATAACCACACCTGGAGGTCTATTAGAGTAATGTTAGCATCATAGACACATACAAAACAGAAAAAGTACAAAACTATGGCACCACATTATTTAAAGAAGTAGTGAAAATAGCCGATCTACATGCTCACAACGTGGTGCGAAGCGACGCGTTGCGACCTTGTAGATCTGCTGTATAGATCTCCTTGTAGATCTGCTGTATCTTTTGGGTCTCGAGCAAAAATGTTTGAGAACCACTGAATACAGTAGATATTGAACCAATACAGTCCTACAGTATATCTGTCTTATGTGGGTGGGATGACATGGAAATGTTGGTATGATGTGTGCTGTGTGATGCCTGCATCTGTTGCAGTATAGCTGACATTTCACGGTCTGCTAGGTGGAGCATAGTTTGCTTATTAGGTTACCAAAAAGCATATGTTTGCTTGTTTTCATTTCTAAGTGTGGTTTGAGATGCACTCCTCTCTCTCTGTCTCTCTCTCTCTCTCTCTGTTTCTCTTTCTCTCCACACACACACACACACACACACACACACACACACACACACACACACACACACACACACACACACACACACACACACACACACACACACACACACACACACTTGCCTGGAGAACAAAAGATCTGTGATCTTTTTTCTCCCCCCCCTCAAAACATATGCATTCAAGTCAGTCAAATTTCAGCACAGATTTTTCATTTAGGAACAAATGCACATTGTGAACCATGTGGCCTGCTCCAATAATGAAGCGGCAGCCACAGCTTAGGATGTAGTTTAGATAAATGAGAGTGCACATTTACCACAAAACCACTCGTGCCACAATGAAAATTGCCCTGCAGCTGTCATATGTTGACAGACAGACCAAACCTCAACTTAGAGTCTGTGCACTTATTCTATTTTCAAATTATTTTGTAATCATCCTAAGCCCTTACACATGACAATGCCACAACATTTAGAGGAGCAAGGGAACAGGAGAGAGAAAGAGAGAGAGAAAGAGAGAGAGAGAGAGAGAGAGAGAGAGAGAGAGAGAGAGAGAGAGAGAGAGAGAGAGAGAGAAGTAAATGCTACTGTATGAGCTTTCTGAAACAACCTCATGTCAATTATGATGTGGAAATGCATGTGTAAAACACATGGGTTGTTAGTTTTGAAAGAGCAATCAAAACAGGAGATGGAGACTCCACACATGTTAAACTCAGGTTTCGCATGCAGAATATAGAACAATATGTTACAACCTGCAAAATGAGAGATCTGCAGCCCTGGGGGGCTGCATCATTTCGTGAAATTCTGTTTTTATTTGTAGCAAACATGATACCGAAATAATAGAAGACAGCATGACATACTGGCTGACAGGTTAATAACCTTTCATTCTGTAGTTGGCTTTTTGGTTGGATGCCTTACCCGGAGGCCAAAGTCAGCAAACTGCGTCTTAAGATATTTGTGTTTTCACGCAAAGTGTCAACAAGCTCAATTACAAAGAGACAATGCTGTCATTGCAGGGTTGGTCACATTCCAACAGGCCGTAGGCTATAAAAACGACAAGAGCAATCACTTGCTGATTTCATTCACACGCCTCGCATTATGAACTTTGGTTATATGAATGGCAGACTGTCTGCGTGCCTTCTAGGTGCCCTCCCCTGGGGGCACGGTTGACTCTGGTGCCCGCGTCATGCAGTCTGATGTACAGGTGAGGGCCTGGGAAGTGCCTGTAACGTCCACCCAGCATACCTGAGACTGCTGTTACATTGTGGCGCCTGAAGTCTCTCTCTGCTCGGGAGAGGAGGAGGAGGAGGTGCATGGGGTGGAGGTAGAATGGAGATATGGAGGGGAGGGGGTGTAGGGGGGGTATTAAACATGCACCCCCACCCCCTCCACCCCCACCCGACAGACTCCACGTCTTCTCTCCAAGTGGCTGCGTCACATTTCTGTCCTTTCATAAAGCCCTCTGGGATAGGCCAGGCCGGCAGCAGCCCCAATGCACAGACAGACAGGTACAGAGACAGAGGGGAGATAGAGGAGGAAGACTCCGAGCCAAGCCTGCCTAGCCAGTCTCATAGTCTGCCATCACCCCCCCACCCCCCACCCAGCCTGGCTCTTTATCACAGGCCCAGATCAAGATATGCCCTTTAGGCAGTGAACAGTGAGAGGTGCGTATGTAAGCGAGTGGAGGTCGGAGATAGACAAGTGTGTGTGCGTGCGTGCGTGCGTGCGTGCGTGCGTGCGAGCGCGCGCATGCGCGTGCGTGCGTGCGTGTGCGTGCGTGCGCGCGTGCATGCATGTGCGTGCATGTGTGTACCCTAGTCCCATACAACCCCACCACCCCTATCCACCAAAGAGAGTGAGAGGCACCCCATCCCGGGTCCCCCTCTCCCCCACCAAGATAATGGACAAATGAGACCCTCTTCTTTCCCCAGCCAGGGAAAGTGGCAATGCACTATGACACAGCGGCCTGTCTGCAGTGCTGTCTGGTCCTATACCTGGCTTACTGGGGGGACTTTTGTCTGGATGTCAACCACCAATCCACCCTGCATGGCCCCCTTAAATCCTTTCACCATTCACACACTGCCAACCATACATTGTCACTGTTCCTATGGAACATCTCAAAATTCAGCGTGTGAATGTCGTAGAAATGGCCCGTTGTTTGCTTTAAAAGGCTCGGCATGTTGTGGCCCAGCCGTTGTGCCGTGAAGTGTCCAATCAAATTATTGTATGAAATCAGTTTAATTTGCTTTGTGTTAACTTTGAGGATGTGTCGTATCAGGACAAGCAAGTGATAGAATGATCTAAAATGATCTTATATATGAGCTAAAACAAAAGCCTTTAGATATACAAGTAAGCGATCATCATGGATTAAGGGGACATAACTAGCCAATTAACGAGGCAAATCCCTGAAAAACATGTGAGCTTTGCTCCAAGGAAATCTGCAGGGGACCGATCTGTTTCCAGGATATGTCTGTCAAGATGCTGTATTAAATTTAATCCCAGCCAGTCAGTGAGTCTAGGTCATTGTGTGTTGTATGGTAACTCTGTCTCTTGATAAAAGGGAAAAAAAAACCTTACACCCAATGGTGAACAGGAAATTATTACATTCGTACAGAAACCTGATAATTCAATCAAATGAAAACCCATAACCATCAAACGAAGTATTTGATAAACAAAAGAGGGTGTCTTTCCCCACCCCTGTTTATTCTGTGTCATGGCCCTGTTTTGGTGGTGGGCTCATTCATTCAGATGTCTGTCATGAAGAATTTAAGTTTCATATTTTCCCCCCTGTCTGTCTTGAAAAGCCCTGTCATCTTGGGCTTGAGGTACAGTTTGCCAAGAGGCTAATGGTCCTTTATGACAGTACAATCTGATGCCTGTCCCGGCTAGCCCCCAGGTAATCCTGTCCACCTCTGCGGCTTAGCCCTGCTCGGGCTTAAGTTGCATATTTTGTTTTTATCAGGACACCGCTGATAAATGCTATCAGCAGGGCAGAAATGAAATATGGGGGGTCTAGCTCCGTTTCCAGAAAGGGAGCAAGCACCGCATGAACCCCCGACCCATTTGAAATCCATAGACCAGAGGAACAATGACAGCTCTATTAGTGAATCTCAATCTCAACTGTTTAAGGTAAAGTCTATATAATAAAATGTGTCACAACATAGGGACAATGGACAAATATTACTTGTGTGCCTTTACTGTTATCAATTTCCAGCACCCACATGGTAAAAATGTAATTGAATATATAGCTAACAATTCTACGTACAGTATGCCTTACACAGCACTGTGTGGTAGACACTCTACTTTGCATAAATACATCATAATTCTGTATCACATTTTTAGTAGCTGTGGTTTCAGACCTTTAAACTATCATTCAATAAAATTCTAAATTACAAGCTACTTCCAGTAATCTGCCAATATTACACTGCCTCTGCATCTGTGCTGCTATGGCATGGACCTATATTGTCTGCAAAAAAGCACTCACACACACTCTCACCATAGGTGATAACCCCCTCTATGAAAAGCACTCTTATTGAAAGTGCCTATTATCCACAAAGCCTATCCTCATACCGACATCAACTCATTAGCTTAAGCTTTCCTCTGTGTAAAATCATGGTTAATTTCTTTGGCAATAATATGTGGTCGATTGGGGGAAAATTCATCCAAATGCAATGGTAATAAATAAGGACTGTGGTATGCAGCGCAGCATGTTCACGGTGTTCATTTATAAATCATAAACTGATATTTACAAATTAAGTTCTAGAACTTGATTGATCATTACTGATAGTTACACTCAAGAATCTTCCAATGCCGTCACAATATAATCCTCTTCATGTATGCCAGGGGTGGGCAACCTTGACGATGGCGAGGGCCACTATATTTCCACCTTCACTCCAGAGGGCCGCATTGCATATTGCTAAGTCCTACTTTGGCATTCTAGTATCTCCTACAAAAGACGCAAAAATAGCAGATCTACAAGCTCAAAACGCATCGCAGAGCTTGTAGATCGGCTATTTTTGCTTCTTTTGAATTTGAATCCTGACTTATTTTTTGTTATTTTTAAATTGGAATCCTGAAATGTAACATTTTGATTTAATTTCAAACACATTTAATTATATACTCATGTTAACTTTATGAACTTGAATACAAATACATTGAACATAAAAAAATTAAAAACAATAATACTACTATAATAGTCATTAAGGTACTAATATAGACTGAAGGAATTAAAGCACGTCATGTTTGGAATTGTAACAGCTGAAATCGATAATATATCAGTATTCAGATATTAACCTGTGGGCCGCATTAAGTGAAGGTGGTGGCCGCATGTGGCCCATGTATGATGTATGCCATCCTTCACATAAAGGTAAAATGATACATTTTCTTTGGTCTTAGTACCAGCGAGGCCTCGCTGAAGTGCATCTTTTGTGATGTGATGTGTCTCAAGATCAGCAACACAATGGGGCTTTGTGAGTGATGACATTATGTTGCATATCTATAGAGCATACATGGGCAACTGGTGGCCCGGGGGCGGCCCCCACCTTCACTTAATGCGGTCCGCAGGTTAATACCGGAATACTGAATATATTATTGATTTCAGTTGTTACAATTCTAAACATGACCTGCTTTAATTCCGTCAGTCTATATTAGTAGCTTAATGACTAGTAGAGTAGTATTAAAATGTATTTTTTTATGTCCAAAGTATTTGTATTTAGATTCATAAAGTTAACATGAGTATATAACTAAATGTGTTTGAAATTTCAGGATTCCAATTAAAAAATAATACAAATAATTCAGGATTCCAATTCAAAAGAAGCAAAAATAGCAGATCTACAAGCTCAAAACGCATCACGCATGAGATACTAGAATGACAAAGTAGGACGTAGCAATATGCATTGTGGCCCTCTGGAGTGAAGGTCGAAAAATATAGTGGCCCTCGTCATCATCAAAGTTGCTGCTATAGAGAAACACTGGCTACCTGTAGTTCTTAGCCTATGGCTATAGAGATAATTCATTCAAAACTCCTAATTAATTAATTTATTTCATACATGTGCATTATGGAACGTATATGCTACTCTTTGAGTACACTGTTAACATTCAATAAATGTTTATTTAGGAATCTACATAATTACACTATATAACTTTCCTACTACCAGCCCAGGCAGTACCCAATGTGAAATCAACATAAGAATGTTCAGTTCTCAACCGTACCAAACTAAAAAGGATGATCTCCTAAATCAGCAAATCGATTAGTCGTCAAATGCCTACTAGTCTTCTAAAGCCTGATTTATACTTAATTTGGTCACCTGCCTGTGTCATGTACCTTAAATATCAGATCTACAAGTTCACACATTGTGAGCTTGTAACTTGGCTATGTTTTGTGTGTGACAAGAAAGAAATTATTTCGTAGAAGATTTCCTAATGTGCAAACATACGTACATAATTCTGACACTCTAGCACTTCATTTTCCTTTTTGGTAGTTCTGTCAGGAGGGGCAGCAGTGTATCAGGAGTGGTTGTCTGGGAATGAGACGTTTTCCAGTTCCATCCTCCTCCTGGCATGCACTCCTGTGCAAGATTTTATACTCAAGATGAACAGGTGTGTGTGTGTGTGTGTGTGTGTGTGTGTGTGTGTGTGTGTGTGTGTGTGTGTGTGTGTGTGTGTGTGTGTGTGTGTGTGTGTGTGTGTGTGTGTGTGTGTGTGTGTGTGTGTGTGTGTGTGTGTGTGCGCGTGTGCGTGTGCGTGTGCGTGCGTGTGCGTGTGTGTGTGTCGTGGGTGTGTGAATGGGTGAATGTAACACATTAAATTAAATGCATTTAGGATCACTATGTACTGTCTGTTGCATCCACCACCAGTACCCATTTGTTCTTTCTCTCCTCTCTCTCACTTTTTGTCTGTTGCTCTCACCGATGCAGATAGAGAGACACACCTCTCCCCGCAGTTACAGTCATGGCATGTCAAAGTGTGTGTATGTCTCACAGCAGGGGGATTCAGTGGGTGATTGACAAGCCCCGCTTTGCTCTGGTCTGACACCCACCAGCCCCTCATCTGTCATCTGTGTGGGGAGATGGAAATGAGCTGCAGTGACACAACATGCCAGAAGGAACCGTGACAGCTCACCTCCCCACATTGGCCCCGCAATCGGCTGCGCACCTCGCGAACCCCAGCCATAATTACCCATTTTCCAACTTTCAGATGAGCATTGATTTTACAGTGGAGGTGCTGTTCTGTTTTAGCTATACGGCGTGTGTAAACGTGCAAAACTGCGTGTCCGTTTGCACCACTGCTGCGTGGCTCAGGTTCACACACCTGATCACCCTTAGAGGGCACATGAGCTGGGGATTGCCTGCCTACTAGGTACTATGGGATAAATCATATAAGCTTTTTGTGAGATGCCTGATGTGTTCCGAAATTCAGAATGATACACGACACCTACGGGACATTGATCCGACTCTGAATGTAGCGTAATTCAACTCTTTCTGTTGTTGATTTGGTATAATCGTCAACCCACTAACTCTCCACAATTTGGCCATTTTTCCCTCTACGTGGAATTCCATAGGCCTAATCCCCAACATGTGGCTGTCCCTAGCCCCGGAAATGTCTGTGATTGGTCTGATTGATAAATGAAGCCCTCCTTATGCTTTTGGGGGTTGGTTCGGAGGGGCCTCAGTGGGTCTGGACTTTGTCCAGGAAACCTGGAACAGCCACTTATTAAGTAGTTAGACCCTCAGAACGAGGCCACAGACAGCGACCACCGGTGGTCACCTGGACTTGCATTTAATTTTGGCATCCCACATTCATTGGTTAGGTTTTGGGGGCCTGACCATAGTTGTATGTGTTAAAACAGGATACAAACTCTTCTCTTCTATACCGAGGTCAAGGGCTGTGTGTTTGTTCAGCTTGGTCATTAATATAGGTGTAATTATTAGTATTTTACCAACACAGACGGACAACTATACATAGTCACATGCAGTTGTGTGACTTTCTATGCAACCTGTGTGTTCATGAAACAGAGCTATTCTTTTAAATCACTGAATGGAGTTGAATGAATTCAGTGCAGGAGGCATGTTTAATCATGTTTTTTGTTCCGCTCTGATTAGCTTTACTTCCCCGGTGTCAATCTAGATTCCTTTCACAGCTATTGTTATTTGCATTGGGGAAGTTAACAATAAAACAGGGAGGAAAGTACGCAAGAGTAAACACTGAATATCCCCCCTTCGGTAAAGTCATTACCATTCTATAATTGTTTCTTCTCCTCCAGTGAATTCGTACACCAAGATGGGCTCCATTACTGTTTTTCAAAATCAATTAAAAAAGTTTCAAAGCAGAAAGAAGTAAATAAACGTATTGAATTAAGTGGAGAGGAAAAGACAGCAACAGGCTCGGTATTTGTGTATGACTGTTTCTGCAATGCTTTGGGCCAAACCGCTCCCGAATTGAGTTCTCTCTCAGATTGCATTCAGGGAAGGAGGAAACTGTTAAGACATTTATGATTAATTACTTGGGCCAGATTGTGTGCACAACCATTAGTGACGTATAGACCCAATCCGCCTACCATCGCCAAACACCACATTTCCCACACACTGCAGCTTAAAATTCTTTAAAGAACGGGTCAGTCTGCATTTTCTACACAGCAAAGTCCTGAGTGTTCATTCAACTATGAGAGTGTGGAAATGGACCCAAAAGTGTCAATTTCTACACTTACTCAGGATTTTGTCACGTAACTGAGCACAGAACAGTGCAGCGGCACCATGTCAGCTCATATTCAAGCTCAGGCATCCAGGCAGGGCACAAAACCAAGAATAATTTCTCGAGAGGATGGCCATAGGCGAGGCTTAAGCCTCTCAGCCAATGATGTGGCCCTCGGGCTCTGAGCAAAGAACCTTGGGTATTAGAGCCCAGACGAAACACAAGGAGGTGAAAGGGAAAGTGGTGATTTGTCATTAAGGCTGTTGTCAAAGGCTGGTGTCAATTTTGGTCCAATTTATTCTTATTATAATCACCATTCCATTCAGCCCATTACATCACACTCCAATGACACCACAGATAAGTTGCCGCTGGATTTCTATTGTGTACATTTTACCTATGCACCAATGCATATAGATTTGAATTTACACCACACCGAAATTTCACCAATCTGACAGAAGGCCAGTCAGTTTCAGGATTGAGACATTGTTAACTCATACAGTGCCATCCGGCCACAAGGGGTGCTAGAGTGCCAGAAATTTATCCATAGACCTTCTTTATAGCTTTCGTCGACCCTCTCCCAACTGGCTTGTGTTTTCACTCCAGTCAATGCTATGGGTGTCGAGAGGAGGAAGCTAGCTGACACGTAGCCAAAATGCGAACCCATTTAGAAGCCCGATCTAAAGCTATTTCAGCCGCAAAAAACTTTCTCTTTGGGTCTGGGGACACAATCCGGAGAAAATCCTGTCTAAAGATGTGATTTATTATTGGAGTGGGCGGCGCGATTTGGCCGTTAGCGCGAATACGGCCCGTGGATGGCCGAGTCTAAGTCCCGGCCAAGGATGGACGTCTAGACCGGGGCTTCGTTGAGGCCTCCGATAAAATAATTCATTTTATTAAATATCCCGGACATGTTCGGGATAGGCACCCTGGAATACGTCGCGCCGCCTACAATGAACATTCGGTGAACATTGGGGGGGGGTCTAAACTTTATTTTAAACCATTTTCAATGGAATAAATCGTCGGAGCATCTAGCGTCTCTCGTTGGTGAGCGCTGGGCGAGCCGGGACCACCCACGTTGCTCCAAGCAGCTCGGGGTAAGTAAAATAGCAAATAAAAAATTGTTTTTGATCCCGAATATCCCGAACATGTTCGGGATAGGCACTGAAAGGGTTAATAATATTAGTGTTTTTGTTAATGAGTCAGGAACATATAAGTATAGTTTGGAAGTGCATTTCTTTTTTTGTTTTGACCTACTTACTTACAAACACTAGCATTGACATCCATTTTCAACCTTCTAGTCTTAGTGAAAGACTTGGGACGCCTTTTCCGTCTTCACCAAAAATAGCCAATCTACAAGTTTGAAGATTGGCTATTTTGGGCAAATGTTCCCCCCAGAATAGGCACACTGGGGTTCAAGTGGTTAATGTGTGTAATTTGTCGGGTGTTCCACTTGGAGAGATAGGGTGGGGGAAACTTTGTCGATATGTCTGCCAGTTACAGTTAGTTTTGGCCTGGAAAGGATTTGTGAAACACGCTCTCATAAATTGGAATCAAACGTTCAGTTTCTTGAATGGGATGTTGGAAAATTATTTACAGGCAAATAAAGTTGCGTGAGACCATTTAAAAGGCTGCCTGTTTCTTGATGCATGTTTCTGTTTAGCAGAAATCATTTTCATTCTGATATATTGAAATGTCAATTGGTGGTTTCTGGTACAGGCTCTTCTTAAATCCATTGGCTTCGACTGGAAATGTGATTATTTCAATTCATTACAGCTACATTTCTTCCCTCAGAGGAATGCGATAACATGTTTTTGTTTTGTTTTTCGTGTGTGAGCTCCCACACACATACACGCACGCACGCACGCACGCACGCACACACACACACACACACACACACACACACACACACACACACACACACACACACACACAGATGTGCATCATCACTGCTGATTATGGGTGACCTTGGCTGATTGAACTGTAAAGGGCATACAGTTGTGCAGCTGTGGACGGTGAAGCACCCTGGGAAAGCCATAAATGGTGGCGTGACAGGGAAGGGCCCCGTGAGCAGCCATACACTGACCCCAGCCGACACACACTCGCTCTGTGCACTGTGCTGCACTTGTTCCCCGGCCAGAAACAGCGGGAGACAAAAGGGATGAGGAACTTCCCCAGGCCTCCGTTTGGGGTGTTTGGACAACTCCAGGGCCCCCGACATGCCCCCAGGGGCCGCTCAGCTGAGCTTTGAGAGGGAGAGGGACCGGGAAAAGTCAAGCCAAAGAACACTGGGTGATTAAGAGGCAGACTGTCTGTGTGCGCACACGTGCATGCCGTGTGTATATCTGTATCTGTGTGTGTGTGTGTGTGTGTGTGTGTGTGTGTGTGTGTGTGTGTGTGTGTGTGTGTGTGTGTGTGTGTGTGTGTGTGTGTGTGTGTGTGTGTGTACATATGACGTATACGACTGTGTGGCTTATGGGATGTGGGGCTCTGAGGTCTCCATGAAAGGCAGACAGTTTTCATGTGCCTTGTTCATTGCATTGAATGAAATTATTGTATTATTGAATTTCCTATTGTTATGATATGTTAACCACATTCGACCACTTCGTGTATCTATGTTGGTGACATGAGATTGTGGAAGCTAAATCTAGCTTCTGTGCCATTCGTTTACAACAAGCTTACCTTTTTATTGACCATGTCCATGACTTTTATGGACATATAAACAGTGTTCTACTCTATTATTAGGGCTGAAGTATACAGAAAGTATATATAAAGTGAAATATTTGAGTATTTTATGTGAATGCGGTAAGAGCCTCCAACAATGTTTTATAGAACTATGACTCATGGTTTCTCCGTTACGTGTTTATTTTGTTGTTTAGCTGTTGGCTATGTGTCGTGTTTTGGTGCAAAATTACCTACCTCAGCAAACCAGGACAACAACCATAGGGGAGGCAGTTTTAGTGGTCCACATGGGCGCATGCTTCAGCAGCAAAAGCACCTCATGGTCACCATGGCAGGCACGTGCACACATAGACATCAAAGGGGGCTTGAGCCCCTGCCCTTTTATCCGTCTGTAAAAAGTGCCCTCTCCAGACCATGAATACAGTTTTCACTATAGCAGTGAAAGAAATGCAAATGCCCTCCTTCCATGCCATAGCTGAAGGCAGCATTCAAGAGAATTGCCTTGTCCAAACTCTCCGGAACTTGAATGTGTCGCAGCGCGACACGTTGGAGGTCTGCTATTTTCGATATTTTCACCAAAAGCCCCCGCCTCTCTAACATTCTCTGCACGTCCCTGCACCATGGTAGACGAAAACAATTTAATATTCCTTCGCAAAGAAGAACTAAACCATCAATCGAGAGCACACTCGCAGATGCTCAGTGAGCCCACATCCTATGGCCGTGCAGCCTTTAAGTGTTCAGTTATCGATGGCCAGAGGGACGGTCTGAAAAAAAGAATTGTAGGGATTATGGCACTGGGGAGAGAGAGAGGGTCAAGATGCTGAGAGAGGGCAGAGAGGTACAGTATATGAAAATAGCCAGAGAGAGACAGTAGTAAAGGGGTGAGTCCAACAGTCATCCAAAGTGGTTTCAAGTGGGGGTCAGACAGAGTGGAGAGAGGCTGCCTGTGTGTGTGTGTGTGTGTGTGTGGGGGGGGGGGGGGATGTACATGTGAACGGGACCCCAGTTTCACCGGATGACAAATCTTCAGGCCGCCGGACGGGACGATTGAGCCAGCTGGTCGGTCAGCCCCCATCGGCAGGGTGATTGATGGTGTTGACGTTCCAAATCGGCCCGCCAACACACCGAGTACAGCGCTCGCTAATAGCACAGCTTTAGATTGGCCCTGGAGATAGCAGGAAGCGGAGTCGGGATAAAAGGGGGGGCTGATGAGGGGGGGAAATAGGGCACGTTCCCATGCATGTGGGACTTGCAGTTCAAATTCGGGGGCCCCCGGTTCAGGAGAGCTCGCAGACGTTAGAGTGTATCTGTGTGATCGGTTAGTGTTGAGAAGGCTGTGGCTTGCATTGAAACTGTATCTTCTTCTCTGCTACTCTTTTAGCTAATCATACAGTACGGTTGTGCATTAATGGCACGGTCATGGTAGTGATGTTCGGTAATGGTTATAACACTCAGGCACCTCTCTCTCCGTCCTCCCTTAGTCATCTCTCATCAAAACACATACAGGGCAGTCGTCAAGTAGAGGAAAATGCTGAGGGGTCGACACGTCATCATTACTGTCAAACCGAGGTCATAGCCAGTGCTCTCATGTCTACATTGTCTGACCATTACATTTACAGGGTGGAACAAGGGGGGACATACTTCCCCCTTAATTGTAACAGGACCCTCTTTATCATAGTTTCAGAGTCTATGAATAAACATCCCGTACCTTTGATCAAGAGCAAGGCCGTCTGAGATTGTGTGGGAGGTACTAAGATCTTGCCGCACGCAAAGGGGGGAAACTCAGGGCATTTCAGCAGCATTGCACCGTAATGTACGCGCCTTTATGTTGTATTTTGTCTAATAAAATAATCAATCAATCAATCAAGGCTACAGTGCAGTATGTCTAATCTCACGTGTTGTACCTGCTGTTTATGCTGTGTGTATGTGTATGTGCGTATGTATATATGCAAATATCTCCAACAACAAAAACGAACTTCACTTCACTTTACCCCTATAAACCTGTTATGTGACAGTAAAGTTTAGTCTGATTCTGCTCCAGCCCTTCCTGTAGGCGAGTATTCCTACCGTAGGAGACGGGGTTACATCAATTAGAAGGCGCGGCTTGTGATTGGCTGGAGCGGAGGTCTGGAGCGCTCGGCTGTGGTCACTTGGACTGCGCGAGGTGCACCAAAACCCAATTATCATTGCGTCGTGCGCTTGCCCAGGCCTTACGGCCACCACGGCTTTGTAACTCGCGCGGCGCTCCGCGGGCACTCGCGCCTGCGGCGCTCGGGCGCGAGGAGCAGGACCAAGGTCCGCTGGCCTTCGCGCCGCTTGCAATGTCGTGGACGCTGGCGAAGAAAAGAAGCGCTCCTTCAAACACCGTCTCCTACGTTTGGAATAATAGCTTCCTGTAGAGCAGTGTTTCTCAAATGGGGGTACGTGTACTACACGGAGATACTACAGGGGGTACTTGAGAGAACATGGAAACATTTATTTTACTGTTATGTTTAATGATAAAACATTATGTGTCACAAATGTATGTGAACGTGCTGCTCTGTATACGTAGCTTTAAACCAATTAAGTACAACTTTTACTGTTACTGAATAGAAAACAGGCTACTTACTTTTATTTTCAACATATTGACATAAAAACTGGACTTTTGATGTCAGTATTTTCTAGTCAAAATGTTGTCCAGTGTTTCTCAAACTACCAAATTTCAAGGTATCCCCTTAACTCTGACAGTGTACAAATGGAACCAAATGATTTGGTTCCATTTGTACACTGTCAGAGATACAGACTTGTATGGGTCATCGGATTAAAGGGGGTACTTGGATTCAGCAATCAGGAAAAGGGGGTACTGAAGCCCAAAAAGTTTGAGAAACACTGCTGTAGAGGGCCTCAGTTTCGTCAGTCCAGTACAGTGTATTGTTCCCTGGGATGTTGGCCGCGATACAGGTCGCTCCAATGAACAGCAGAGGCTTTTATATCTAGGTTTTTGGAGCTGTGTGAAACACAGGCTCCCTATACGTGGCTGTGTGGGTCTGTGTGTGTGTGTGTGTGTGTGTGTGTCTGTCTGTCTGTCTGTGTGTGTGTCTGTGTGTATGTAGCCTGAACTTCCTAAACTTCGGCACGCCACTAGTCCCACAGTTTTGCCACCAAACACTCGCGCCATATGTCAAATCGACCGGCTTACTCGGGAATCGTGGGCTATTACTTTTCTAAGAGAAAGGTTCTATAGTTTAATTGATATTAATTTATTAGTGAATTAATTTTCCCCATTGACTTA
>NC_137819.1:47411567-47531567 GCF_963921795.1 Nannobrachium achirus | reverse complement strand
TTGCCCTGACGTCATGTCTAGTCAAGAGCAGCAGCAGTGATTGAGATGTAAAGGCCATTAAACCACACTTACTGAATGTTGTTTGTGGAAAAAATATCAATTAGGTCTCAGTTCCCTAAAGCAGTCACTGTTTTGGATTAACATTTCTGTCTCATGGTGATATTTAAGGATATACGTACTGTAGATGCAATGTAGAGGTACTTATATATGAGCTATAGCTATAGGCTATACAAGCACACAACGCGAGACGTTATTGTGTGCTTGTATATCTGCTGTTTTCACTACTTTTGTGCGACGGCCTTGTCTGATGAAGCAGGGCTTTATTTCGCGAAAAAACATACACATTTGAAACTTGAAGATACAAGGTTTCTGCCCGACAG
Organism: Nannobrachium achirus; assembly: GCF_963921795.1. Lineage (NCBI taxonomy): Eukaryota > Metazoa > Chordata > Actinopteri > Myctophiformes > Myctophidae > Nannobrachium > Nannobrachium achirus. The sequence goes on along the minus strand of NC_137819.1, from coordinate 47,531,187 downwards.
TGACGATAACTAGCAGCACACTACAGTGGTTGGAGGTGGCCTCCCTACTCTTCAATTGAGAAATTTAGACCCTGATGTCGAGTAGGACATGATTGACAACTACTGCCTGAAACTCATTAGGCAATATCTACCCTGTCCAAGTGGGGATTCCTTATTGGCAGGGTGGTAGAAATTTGGTCAAACACAGGTTAGTTCTGTGTAGGACAGAAGTCATGGATTGAAGCTTTAATTATCATGCTTAGATCCACATGTTCTGCACTTGGAACTTGTATCAGAATCCTGTACAGCTTTGATTGTCCCATCTGGCAGAATTATTATGACATGTGAAACTAAGACATACAGTTGCGTTGGCTGTTGCATCAACTCCAACATGCCAAGATCCATTTTCATGTCATTCCACATGTCTACTTACTATATGGCAACTTTTTCAAATCTAGAGAGAACTGCACTGTATTACTTACCTATGCCAAGTTGGTTTAAGAATCATACCAGCGGTCTGGCTTGTTCAGCCCTTTGACTAGGACTTGTCAAGGACTTGTTCAAAGCATACCATTGTATTTATATTTTTGAGAAAGCAACACTTGTTGGTTCTAGCTATACTAGTAGGTAATCCAACACCAATGTAACTGTAAGTTATCTTTTTGTTGTTTTAAAAAAATTTCATGTGCATATTGATTTAAAACGGCATAGCGGCATAGCTCAGGGGTAGAGAAACCGTTAATAGAGCACGAAGGGTTACCGAAGGGTTCCCAGTTTGAATCCGGGCTCCCCCTGAGTTAATGTCGAAGGGTCCTTGGGCAAGACTCTGAACCCCACATTGCTCCCGGTGAGCAGGTTGGTGCCTTGTATGGTTTCCTCCGCCACCGGTGTATGAATGTGTGCGTGAATGGGTGAATGTAATGCACAATCTCTGTAAAGCGCTTTGGATAAAAGCGCTATATAAATGCACCATAAAAAAACAAAGTTTAACTGTTTAGTTAAAAATAACTAAATCATCAGGTAACCTCTGTAATGACTATGGATAAGATGATAAGAAACTAGTGTTTCTCAACTTGGGGGGTATAACCCCCCAGGGGGCATTCAGAGAACACCTGGGCCGATATGCCCATACTGTATAGGCATATGCCCATATATTATATTATAACTTTACCCGCTTCCCTTTCAAGATATTCACTCTAGCACAAATGCTATCTGCAGTTGAGGGCCACTGACTGGGCAGATTGCAGCGTTCAACGCTCCTCATAAAGCTTCTCACATGAAATGAAATGTTCTGTCTTTAGTAGCTGTTAGTAAACTATTTGATAGGCTACTCTGGATTAAACTGATGATGCAAAAGCTGAGGTCAAGTCCAGCAGGTCTATGTACTAAGCAGAACATGGGAGAGCTAACAGAGCTGACTTGTGAAAAAGAGAAAGAGGAGTCTGAGAAGAGGGGGCAGTGAAAACAGCCCTTCGTCAGAAAGGTTGATACAGGTGTGTGAGACACATAAGCCTGCTTGATTACACCCCCCTCCCCAAAACAAACACACACTTGCGTGCACACACGCACGCACGCACGCACGCACACACACAGACACACACACACACACACACACACACACACACACACACACACACACACACACACACACACACACACACACACGTGCGCACAGTCCAGACCCTTTTAGCTCCAGAAGCCCCCATGCTAACTTATTGCCTGTTTCCTCGCTTCGATGCCTGGGCCCAGTCATTTGGCTTAATGGTGCTTGCTCAGCCCTCCATCTCTTCTGTGTGGCTATGGCTTCCCCATCCTCCACCCCTGCTGAACACGACACAGCTGCAGGCATCTAGACCCTGTTGACATATGTCCTGTCAAATACAACACTGCTAAACTCTCTCTCTCGTTTCTCTCTTTTTCCGTGTTTCTCTCTATCTTCCTTGAAGCCTCCCCTCTTTGCACAGGTGGCTGTTCCGCAGCCTCCCTCACATGGAAGCAGGCTCCTCTCGTTTGACCAGGGGTCTGGGGGCCCCTAAAGCACTCCACTGGGAGCCACCACCAAAAAATCACACCCGTGTGAACTGAGCGGTGGTGGTGGTGGTGGGGGGGGGGGGGGGGGTGCCTGTGTGTGTGTGTGTGTGTGTGTGTGTGTGTGTGTGTGTGTGTGTGTGTGTGTGTGTGTGTGTGTGTGTGTGTGTATTGCAGTTGATGCTCAAGGCAGGCTAGACTCAACAGCACCTCTCTGGTCACCCAGGGTACTCAGGCTACACCAGAGGCTATACAGACAGACAGACAGACACACACGGCCACGCTATGGAGACGGTGTGACCACCGCTCAAAAACCGAGACTCTTAATGCAAATGTGCAGGCTCACTTGAATTGAATATCTAAGAAACCTGTAGCCCTTTCACACGCACGCACGCACGTGTGCACACACACACACACACACACACACACACACACACACACACACACACACACACACACACACGCAAGCAACATGCTCACTCACATGCATGCACCTAAACCCCTCTCCTTCTCTCTCCCTCATCCTGCTCCATCCTCTCGCAGGGCGGTGTTATTTTTGGCTCAGGCTGGGACATATGTCATTGCGGAGTGCGTGCAGTGCTTGGTTAATTAGGGCTACCTCAAAGCGGGCATAAAAACGGAGGCAATATTTATTAGGCAGCACTTTAGCTGCTTGTCATGGGTGTGTGTTAGTGCTGTAAAACAAAGTTTGAACGAGTGAGTCAGAAAAGCCAACTATCGGTGCCCTGCTGCTTACAGAGAGATTGACATGTCTTTTTTACACTTTCACTTTCTTTGGCCCAATTCATAACTGCACCCTGATGCTTCACGTATACTCACACGAAAGATGTATCCCTCTCCATGTAATATTTATTTGTTGTAATCAACTGCACAGAGTGATGTTTGTCCACCACTGGTACGGATTTTGTCTCGTAGGCCTAGGCGCCCACTAATGTGTGATAATTTATAACGGCCATTTTGAGGTGGTTATGTAAACGAGGGCTTGTTTAATTTAGCGCTGAAAGCTAATAAATCCTAACGGTAGTGAGTGTAACGTAAGCATGCCTGTTGTGATGAAGATTAGTTATCCCCCGTACAATACTGCTTTCAGAGGATTTGGACAATTAGCAAATAAAGGCACACAGAACACAGATGAAATAGAAAGAAGAAGCTCGTAGATTTGCTATTTTCAGCGAAGATAGTGTTGACGGTTAGGAGGGAAAGGGACTAGTATAGGCCAATAGACCCCTGAGGGACTCCGGTCAACTATAGGGTTTAAGTAGGGATTTCCCATTTCATTTTGGATGAGTAGTAGCTATTTGGTATTGGGATCCCATTCAAATCCCCACCAACACCTTTTCTATCCTCTCTTTCCTTTCAATTAATTCTCGTGAAAGTAATCACACCTGCATGAAAACATATGGTCACTACACAAACCTTGTTTGACTTCCTTCAGCAAACGCAACACCCTTTTTTCAGTTCAAGTATTTATTATTTTATTGGATTTGCATTTGTGGAAGCATGTCCGCCCAATGCAGACTGGAAGAAGTAGTCATTCTGTTCATCCACACCATTTTTTCTTGCATCATTCAGTCATCTCATAGCCTGCTCACTAATTTAGCCTGCAAAGAAAGAATCACACCCAGTGTGAAGTGAGCGGTGCCTTGTATGAGTTAAAAACATCCCGCGAAACCTGGCCAATGCCCAGCTATGCGGGACGGACATAGGGACATACACACAAAGACAGATGTAGACAGAAAGGATCTACAATACATTGCATCATACTATGGAGACTTGAGCTCACAGTTTAACCCTGACGTTCCTAATTTGGGCATGTCATTATAGGTGTACATTTTTTAATGTACACTTTTAGGATTTAAGGAATTAAGAGACGGCAATGTGTTTGCGTCCTCAGAACTTGCTGTGAACTCTCGCCTAAAGCTCCCATCCTCCACCCAATCAACAGTGTGCATTTGTGCAGATCCAAGAAGATCAGACGTAGTGAAGCTAGAAAGAGCACAGTTTTCCCGCTTGTGTATTTATATCACATTGCGTATCAGACTTTGCTACAGTGTGCTGTCTGGGTGGGTTGATTTCTGGCTTTCTGGTTGCATCATTCCAGGCCTTGGGGAGAGAAGGGTTGTGGTTAGATGTGAGAGTGCCAACACTGGCCATGTGATAGGCATTACCTCAGAGCTGAGGTCTGTGGAGATGATTATGCTTTAAGAGCTTTCTAATGCTCATTAACACTTCTGGCTCCACTCACTCCTAGGTTTTTAACTCCTGGCTACTTCTTGCTATGGCGGGGAGAAACTACAGTATATATACATGCGCACAAACATAAACATGCATGCATAAGCACTTCTGAATCAGTCCTCACAACATGACGTGTGCTCTGACTTTGTCTCTCTAATTCCTTCCTTTCTCTCTGTCTGCCTCATTATCCTCATCTAGTCTATGTGTGGCTCATTTAGACCAGTGGTTTTCAACCTGTGGTCCAGGGACCACCAGTGGTCCTTGAGGGGGTTCCAGGTGGTCCCCAGCTAAATGATGGAGAGTTGGTAACCAAATGGACCCTTATGGATCTTTAACCCTTGAGAGGGTAAAATGAAACCAAATGGACCGGTAAGGATCCATTTGATTTCATTTTATGCTCTCAAGAGTTAAATTATTTTTAAACGTCTGCATTACTTATCTGCATTACTACACAATTAGAGTTAGAATTAGAATTAGAGTTTTTCTTTCTTTTTTTTTCAACATTTGTCCGTCATCTCTCGGTACTACATTAATACAGCATGGAATTGTGGACAAAATCTTATTTGAGGATAACAAAATATTCAAAGTTTTGGGTCTGAGAGGCTGCATCTCATCAAATGCTGGTCCTGTGGCTCAAATGCTGAATAAATAATGGATCTTGATGTGAAAAACTTTAAAACCACTGGGGTGCCGTAACGGTAGTCCAGGGGTGCCGCAAGATCATTTGATAATATTTGGAATTTATTTAGAAAAAAAAGGGAAAAGAAGTTGTTCTTTTCAATCAGTTCTAACCAAAATGGCTATTATCTCAACGTTTTCCTCACAACATAATTGCTAAAGTATGCGATAAATATAATTCTAAATACAAGTGAAGTCAGGGAAGGTTTGCCAGGACAGGGGTGATATAAAATAATCTACACACACCAGACCATGCCCTCTCAAATTGCCATTTGTGATGAACTGTCACTTAAATAGAAAAGGACTAAGTATACCTCAAGTTTAAATTTGTGTTTAATTTTCTGGAAATTTTCTCTGGAGGTATATGAAAGACTGTCTGTGTAATTCAGAGTTCAGTGCCATTCAAATGAATGCCACAATGCAGATATAATCCAGACCCTCTTAAACCCCCATAAACTTCGACTTAGTAGGCAGCTACCGGTATTTATTTATAAAACCACTTAAATAAACTACTTATTTCTCATTCGGCACAATTTGTCACAGAGAGATTCAAAGCACAGCCACTGGCTCATGTCTATGGCTGCATAGGACTCAGGTTTACTGCAAATTTTGGCTGCTATTTATGAACAAGGATCAGTTACATGGCATTTTAGGAAATCACAGAACATTTGTACAAGTTGTCTATCTGTGTACACATTACACAATATAGTTCATGTGGTTATTGGAAGTACATAATAAATACTACCAAGCATTGCATAGATATGAGACTGAATGGCTTATTATGTGGTTGTCTTCTTCCCACTGCATGGATGCAGGAATGTAATCATGGTGAAAGAAACAAGATCAGTATGCGTGCGTGCGTGCGTGCGTGCGTGCGTGCGTGCGTGCGTGCGTGCGTGCGTGTGTGTGCGTGTGTGTGTGTGTGTGCACACGGCTGCTTGCGTGTGTGTGTGCACGCATATGTGAAAATTCATTGTTTCATCCTACAAGAATGTACGCACACGCACACGCGCACACACACACACACACACACACACACACACACACACACACACACACACACACACACATTTAAATTATGAAGTTACTAGTAAGACGCCTCAAGGCGACATGCAACCTCGCCCTTTCCCTGGCCAGTGATGTATATTGGACCAGTTACCCATATATGGAGACCCCTGCATGATAGTCAACAATGTTATGTCAAAACATGCCCATATATGGGCATTACCAAATATGGGCATTCCTCTGTCCTTGATATTGATGACATCGGGACAGGGATCTCCATATATGGGCATAACACGGAAAAGGACAAAATTAATTTGCAAGTGTGATCTGGGAATGCCCATATATGGGCATGTTCTGACATGCATCACATTGTCGACTATATATGGGCATAAAATATATGGGCATAAAAGGGACATCAAGCCAGAGCGTGATGTCAGAGCAGCAAACCCATTCTGTTAAGAGTGGTTCCCCTGACATCACAGTGACATCAGAGCATGATGTCAGAGCGACAAACCCATAGAACCATACACAAACCCAACAAAGGAGACATCATTTGGTATACCAACATGCATCAAGAAACTAAACAGGCTCCCCTCGATCTCCCCCTCTCCCCTTCTCCCCCTCTTCCCTTCTCCCCCTCTCCCTCACCCCATCCCTCTCTGTCTCTCTCTCTGTATTGATCTCTGAATGCACTCTGGTCTGATGTCACCAAACCTCCCATATCTCTCTCTCTCTCCCTCCCTCACTGTCTGTCATCGAGGATGTCCAGATATAGGCATGTGACGTCATTCACAGCTGAAACTGCTGACAATAGACACAGGACACTGATTTACACTGATGACAGGCATGCCCATATTTGGGTATAATCTTCCCGAATTGCGTACGGAGATTTGCGTTGACGTCAACTGTTGCCTAGCAACGCCAATTTGTGGTCAAGCATGTCCATTTGAGCACAATCTGACCACCCGCCCGCACAGACACAGCCCGCCACAGACATATATGTAGCTTGACAGTTGTATGGATATATCTTTATTTACTATCTGTTATCTGTTGTCAGACGACTGCACATCATTAGAGGGTGGTGTAATCAAGCTGTGATTGGTGATATGTCAGAAGGATCTGTAAACAGAGAAATGAACAGTTATGTGTCCAAATAACTGTTGTCTGCTGCAGAAGACATGAACACGTGGAGTCTCATATCCATTTGTCTTATGCTTAGTCTCACTGTAAGATGGGGGGTTTCATTGAATTCTTATTCAGGTGCAGGCATTCCACCCAAGTTCGGTGACTATGAAGCTCAGAGGCACTGGCAAGAAGTGACCATCAATCTCCCTGTCCAGGAGTGGTACTTCAACACTACTGACAATGACCTGAGCAACTGGGGCCTCGACTACCCTCCTTTGTCCGCCTATCACAGCCTGCTCTGTGCTCATATAGCCAAGGCAATAAACCCTGAATGGGTAGAGCTGCACACATCAAGAGGTTATGAAAGCCCAGCACACAAGGTGTTCATGAGAGCCACAGTCCTAGTTGCAGATCTGTTGATTTACATCCCTGCGGTTGTTATATACTGCTTTTATCTATGTGACGGGTCGTCCAAGAAGAAGGTTGGCACTCTCCTCTGCTTCCTGCTCTACCCTGGTCTAATTCTCATTGACTATGGGCATTTCCAGTACAATGGAGTGAGCCTAGGCTTGGCCATGTGGGGGGTGCTTGGTCTGGGTCTGGGATGGGACGTGCTGGGCTCCTTAGCCTTCTCCCTGGCTATCAACTACAAACAGATGGAGCTCTACCATGCCCTGCCCTTCTTCTGCTACCTACTGGGAAAGTGTGTGAAAAGGGGCCTTAAAGGACCAGGGTTGTTCCTGCTGGTGAGGATCACTGTGACGGTGTTGGTGACCTTTGGCCTCTGCTGGCTGCCCTTCCTGTCTGACCCTGGCCAGGCCTCGCAGGTTGTCCGCAGGATCTTTCCCGTGCAGCGAGGGCTGTTTGAGGATAAGGTGGCCAACACATGGTGCAGCTTGAACGTCCTGGTGAAGATCAGAACCCTCCTGTCCACTGACTCCCAGCTCTACCTCAGTTTGGCCGCCACTCTCCTGGCAGCGTTACCTTCCTCCATTAAGCTCTTGACAAAGCCCACATTCTGGCAGTTCAAACTGGCCTTGGTCAACTCTTCCCTGGCTTTCTTCCTCTTCTCCTACCATGTCCATGAGAAGTCCATCCTGCAGCCTGCCCTGTCTGTTTGCCTCCTCTTGGATGACCTGCCCTTAATGGCCATTTGGTTCCTGCAGGCCTCTACATTCAGCATGCTGCCTCTGCTTCTGAGGGATGGTCTGCTGCTCCCGTACATAGTGACCTCATTGGGCTTCCTCGTGTTCAGCACCTACCTGCTGTCTGCCCTGCAGCGCTGCTCTGAAGACCAACTGAGACTAGGGGCTTGCCGCAAGCTGCTGTTCTTCCTACCCAGACTTGATTTGGCCTTCATGGTCAGATGGACATTCTACATCAGCATCGGTGCCATGGCTGCTCTGAGCTTTGTCAGTGCATCTCTAGTCCCTCCAACCAAGCTTCCTGATTTGTTTCCTGTCCTGGTGTGTGGTTTCTCTTTCCTGAACTTCCTTTGGGCTCTCCTGTACTTCAACATTGTCCAGTTCAGTGAGCTACCCATGCAGCAGAAGAAGGCTAACTAACATGAGTGTATGCTGAAAAGTTGAGAATACCAGTAAGACACCCCAAGGGAGAGAAGTGACGTCCCCCTAAAGAGGGCGCGTGCACACATCCGCCTGGGTGACGGCAGACGTGCTGGTCAGTGAACCAATAGGATCTCCCGGTAATTGGAATCTGCCCCTCTAGACCAAAATCAGCCTGCCTTAGGGCAGGCTAAAGAACCACTGGGACAATGTGATGCGTTTTGCAAGAGAGAAGAGCTGTGACGTATCGATACGTCACAGCCCTTCTCTCTTGCAAAACGCATCTAACCCAGCTAAAATGCACCCTGAATTGTTAAAAAGCAGTGCCAAATGAACATTACAAAATATGACATGAAAGTGAAATGAAACCCTATAATGGCCTATATATAGTGTGGGGATTTAAGGGGAGCAAATGCTAATTTCGTGCAATTTTGACTTAAAGCGCGAAATCTTGCACAGATGTAGCCCAGGGCTTGCTCTAACGATTTAGCTAGGGCGCCCGAGTCTGCGACCTTCGGGGTCGCCACAGCGGGCAAATCAAGTTGGGCTCCCTTTGACTTTCTATACAGGAGTAAAATACCCAGAATTTTAAAAAAAATCTGGGTATTTAAGGAGGATCTGAGGGGTCTAACTAGGGGTTTGTCAAGATGCTGAATCCATTGCAGGCATTTGTTTTGCACAAAAAACATTCAGTGGGCTAGAAATGGCCTCAGAAAACAATACACGTATGGGTGAGTATTCATGTTAGTCGGAGGCCTTAGGGTTTTTTTTCCTCGTGCTAATCAGTCTGAAAGTGCACATGTTTGCACAGATGTAGCTCAGGGCATGCTCTAATGATTTAGGTAGGGCGCCCGATTCGGCGACCTTCGGGGTCACCACAGCACCAACAAAACTCTGAAAAGTGATGATTCATCACTTTTCATCACTAAAGTCGATGGGAGCCCAACTTGATTTGGCCGCTGTGGCGACCCCGAATGTTGCAGACTCGGGCGCCCTAGCTAAATCATTAGAGCAAGCCCTGGGCTACATCTGTGCAAAATTTCGCGCTTTAAGTCAAAATTGCACGAGATTAGCATTTGCTCCCCTTAAATCCCCACACTACTAGTGGTTAAGGCCCATACCCATATACCTAGGCTCTAATGGCTAAAGGCTCTAAATCACAGGTTTGATTCCAGAGCCTGATGACCTTTGCTGCATCTTCAGATCTAACTTTGTAGTCTACAGATGGCTTATGTTGGCCAAAGTGCATCCATTGCTAAGCACGACTACCAAAAAGAACCAAAAGGACTCACAGTCAATACATTTTATTTTTTATCCTTTATTTACAGTAACCATGCATGGGTAAATGCATTGAGATTTCAATCTCTGTTTCAAATAGGCCCTGGAAGAAGGCAACATATAAATTGGTTTCACATTAAAATTATTACAACAAATAAAAACAAGAATACACAATTGAAATACAAATAAAAGCATATACAAATTGAAAATATTATTGTTAATTCAGAAGTCATATTTTGAACAATCAATATTTTCTCTTTAGTAAAAATGAAAAAAGGAGAAAGAAATGTGTTTGAGCATAGACAATTTTTACTTGACCAGAGGAATTAATTACTGTTTGCCTTGGCTAGCATTTTGTTAGCCTTGATCAAATTACTTTTAGTTGTGCTGTTGTCTGCAAGCGACAAAGACACTGTAGTGTGCTATTACGGTATGCTGTCGTATTGAAACAGACAACAGAAATTTGGCCTTTTAACATGGCAGACAATGGAGAGATCTATACCCAAGACCTACTTAAACAACGTGTATGTTAATTGTTGATCTAAGAGACCTGCCCCAGCGCTGTGGAGGAGGACATTCTGTGGTTTTACACTAACCATAATATCTTGCGGCTCTCTGTGTTGCCAGAAATACTGGCAGTAGCTGATTCTGGTTTTAACCTGTGTCTCATTAAAAAGTGCCCACAAACTCCTTTAATTGCTTCACAAAAACAATATTTTCCTACATACCTTTAACGGTTGGGTAAGTGATATTTCCTTGTTAAAGTACGTGTGAAATAGCTCTATATTGTGATAGTAATCATTGCTAGAGTGTTTGTTCAGTACAGGGGTCTCCCTGTCTCTCCAGCTCTCTAGTAAACAGAAAATGCATTTTCAGGTCGGGATACCTATGTTATCCAATCAGGAGAGAGAACTCATACAGGATACAGGATAAACAAGTGACATTGGAAGTGATGACACAAAGAAATGAGCAGACTCAAAGTCTCTCCTTATTGGCTGAAATTTGCAGCCCACTTGAAGGTGTATTTTCTGTTTATTAGGGGGAGACTCCTGCTACTGAACAAACACTATAGCAATTCATTACTATCAGAATATAGAGCAAAAATATATATTTACCCTACCTTTAAGTTTGTTTGTGTTTGTGACTAAACCTATAAATGTCACTATTATTAGGAATAATGCTGTCGCTCCATACCTGAGTTTTCTATGTTTCAATGTGAGGTTGCTTAATTAGGCAAAGGGATATTTTAAGAATGTAGAACCGTTTAAACACTTGAGTGTCCCTATCCTGGGGGTGAACATTCGTCAAAAACAGCTGATCTACAAGCTCACAACATGTTGCATTGTTGCAACCATGTTGTTGGAAGCTTTTTGATCGTCTATTTTTGGCTAAGTTGTGGAGGGAATTACCAGAGGATCTAATATAGTGCCCTGAGAGACCCCAGCTAGTATATTGAGTTTAAGCAGTTAATAAATGGGGGGAATTAAAGGACCATTATGAAGGACCATATTGGTGCAACAGGGAAAAAAAAATCTAAAAACAGGATTCACACTTCTATTCTTGCTAAACTTCATATCTTGTTCCCCGAATCGAGTTTACAGGAGCAGCCATATTGATATTTCTATTGGTATGAGAAATGGCAGCCATGGACTCCATATTTTGGGGTTTTTGGGGGACAAAATGAGGCCTGTAAAAGCTGCCAGACCAGGAGACGTGGAGACTAAGGGCTATATACCAAACCATAGCATCAACCCAGCCACTAATCATGGGTTACTAAACCAAGTCTTGATAGCTGGCATATTTATGAACGTGTGGACTCAACAGGGAACTAAGTGAAAATAGTCACTTACCATTTACGTCTTCTGTTTCGTTGGCTGACGCAAGGATAGACACACAGCGTTGTCAGTGATTGTTGGACTTTACAATGGTTTTTCAGTGTTGAGTGAGTGTCAACATTTTCACTATCCTACCTTTCACTGACCTACTACACACTGTACTGTAGCTTTACTCCTCATAAACAGTATAGGCTATAGGATTATTTTCCTGCAAACGCTTGTAATGCCTAACGCACATACTGCCGGCTCCAGGACTTTTGTAGACATACTTTTGAGAAAAGACAATGGCAAATGTAGTTTGACGGAAGTTGAAAGGTACATTAAGTTCTGTTCTGTACATTATGTGTACATTGTGTACAGACAGAGCCTTTTCTAATCATAATAGGTCCTTCTTACATTTACTTTAGTGCTGCTAAGACAAACTCAGGAGAAGCCTACCATCATCCACTGATTTGATTAATTTGACAAATGTCCATCTGGAGTTTCCATCAAACAGTGGTTTGAAATATCTCAACAAACCTCTAATGCTAATACATCCACCGATCCAAGACTTTTGTTGATTAAATGATACCACAAGCAAATCGAGGCACACTTTAGGGGATTTATTCAGCAAAGAAGCCTAATAAATGTATTACTGCGAAGCTGAGGTTGAGAAATGGCAAAGGGACATACTGGTTTGTTTTGGCTTGGGAACCCTGTTCGTTTCTATAGTATGCAGACTACTGGTGTGGAGCCGGTTTCTTTTATTTGACTGTGCCTCGCTGTGAGAGAGGAAAAAATGGCTTTGTATAATCACCAACCAGCCGTACGGCCCCCAAAAAATGTTGGCAACCGTTTTTTGTGCAGAACATTAAAAAGAGAGCAAGAGAGAGAAACAGGGGGAGAGAGAGAGAGAGAGGTTTCTGACCGCAACTCATAAACCGCACTTTATTTAGACTGGCGTTCACCCATTATTTGTTCACAGGGGCTTTCAGTCAGTCTGAGGGAAATATGTTCCAGCATCTGCTGGGTGTTGGGGGTTGGGGTGGTAATGGAGGGAAAGGGGGTATATATGATGGAGGAGAGAGTGAGAGAGGAGGTGGGATGAACTCTTGCCAGGTGTGGGTCGTTGCCATGGCATTCCATCAGGCGACTCCATTGCGCTTGTGGCGGGCTCATCAGTGGCTGAATGCCAATGGGAGGGCCTTAGGCTCAGGGGTGTCGCACCAAATTATGGGCCCTGGGTACAAGGATTCACTCACATTTTGTGCTTTAACTATCGAGAAATAGCAGATATACAAGCTCACAGCGCGGTACAGAGTGCCGCGCTGTGAGCGCTTGAACGATTGAAAGCGCTTGAACGATTGAAAAATCGTGAAATTCTGTGCAAGTCTTTGAATATTTAAAATCCTTCTAAGTTTTTTTCTATGTCAGTGGTGCTCAAAGTCTTTCATGTGAAGGACCCCCAAAATTATATGTATTTGGCCACGGACCCCCATCTCAAAATATTTAGTTCCAGCCTTCCAGGTACGCCCCAAAAGCGAAGATTTGAGTTACAAATTATGTCCGCTTAAAAATACACATATTCAAAGAGTTTTACACATTTTCACGACTTTAAAAAAATAGCAGATCTACGAGCCCGCGGCGCGGCTGTGAGCTTGTATATCTGCTATTTTTCAATAGCTAAAGTATAAAATAATGAAGGCCCCTCCACCTTGGGCCCTAGTAACTCAGTCCCCCCCGTGACACCCCTGACCATCCCCCCCACCCCCATCCCCTCCGTGAATCCATAGAATGTACCATTTGACCTGAGTGTGTGATTGACAGAGTGAGTATATAATGCACTCGAGGCTCGGCTCTCAGTTAAGTGTGTCACCGTGAATTCACACTGATGTTGGAAGATGCTTGGCTTTTATGTTGGATTCAATTGCAGGAGTGAAGGTTTGACCAAGCTTAAATACGGACCTCATAGTACCAGCCTGCATGACTTTCATTTTGTCCCCAGTCTTTAATAAAAAGAAGACATATCCAGCTGGGAGCAGCATGGTTGGATTGGCGGTTTGTTCCATACCGGTATGTCAAATTCATATGGCAGGACTTGTTTGAGATATGCCTCAAATTCCAGCCATTACTGTCAATTTGTCACTCTACTTGGCTACTACACCAGTAAGACTCCCTAATTGGGAGATAAGCGACCGTCAGGTCGCATACACAAATAGCGGGGCAGTTAAGGAGAACAATACTTCAGTTCTGGAAAGAAGCACCAAAATTTGACAGAATGTACCTCTTGGGTCATTCTTTAGAAAAATCACATTAGACACTTAATTTTCAAAATGGCCGCCAGTTTTAAAGATGGCCGCCTTTTCGGATATGTTTTACAGTACGCCAGCCAGTTAATATCGAATTTTCATAATATTATAGTTGTTTTGTAGGTTTTAAAACATCCTGAGTTCATTTATTACACTTTTAAAGCAGCCAGAATAACCTTTCTGACTTTTGGTTGGGGTCTTTCCTCACCTGGGATCCCCCAAACAGAGCCCTGAGCCTATTTCAGTAATCGCTCTGCTCCTGCTCCAGAACAATGTTAAATTAGATCTGAAGTATGCTCTGAAATAAAAAATGACTAGTAGCAAATAACAGAGGTCTTCCACGGGGGGTCCGGGACCCCTGGGGGTCCTCAGAGCTACTACAGGGGGCCTGCCAAATCTCGATGAGATCTTTTATTTTTTATTTTTTTATTTGAAACTTCGAATGTTTTTATGTATCCTGGTTTTATGTATTGTACTTTGATGGTTTATTAGTATTCTCAGTATTATTTATAATGTGTTTGTGTTAAACAGTTATGGTTGACAGCTGTTACTGCAGGGATTGCAATAATGAAGGTATTGCAACATTTCGCAGAACAACATTTCCATTTATTGCACTGCACTCACACTGACCACACACACACACACACACACACACACACACACACACACACACACACACACACACACACACACACACACACACACACACACACACACACACACACACACACACACACAACAAACACACACATCCTCTTATAGAGCCCATGGTCAATTACGCCCAAAGAGATTCACTACAATACAGTAATTTCAGACAGATATATTTGTCTTCATCATCATCATCTTCAATGTCCAACCTAATAGTGTTGACACAGTCTCCACCATAGCATAGAGTGAAAGGCCGGTTGTTTGAGCAGCTGCACCGTCCCTTACAACCTGCTTTGCAGACACATTTGATGAGCTCAAGTACTGCCTTTGGAGCAGGGAGAGCAAGAAACCTGACTGGAATATACCCTCCACTCTCTGAATTCCATCTATTTTCTTCGATTGGTGGGAGCACAGGGCAATTTGTCAGGTATGATTTATCCTGCATTGTGACAGAGTTGGCACGGAGGTAATGTGGTAGCAGTGCAGCATGAGTTGGAGGTAGCATCTCACCTCCAAGTTCTTTGACAGAAATAGTTCCCATCTGAGTAATCCCAGGGTTGTTGGACCTTTTGAACTGTAAATATGGCATGCAAAATGTTCCGACTGCAATGTTGATGGAAGCTCACCATTTATAAGCTCAGGAGGAATGGCCAATGACCTTGCCAAGGTCCTTGAAGCAGTTAATGGCTTGGTCATCATCATCATCATCAAGTAGGCATTGACCCATGTATTTTTGGTGATTCCAACAAATGTTCTTCCCCAGTCAGCACCTGAAAAACTATGTACGCAAAGGAACCCTTGACATTTGAAACATCCAATAACTTGAACTCACTCGAATATATCAATTTCCTTTTTTTGTACCGGAGGCAAGGAATCTGGGTATCAGCCTCTTCATGTGTTTGCACTTCCACAAAATCATGTCCCTTGATGAAGGTATCGTATTATGATGCCTACTTTGTTATACCTGACAAATTGCCCTGCCCTGAGCTTCCATCAATTGAAAAAAAAAGAATAGATGGAATTCAGAGAGTGGAAGGTATGTTCCCGTCAGGTTTCTTGCCCTCCCTGCTGCAAAGGCAGTACTTGAGGGACGGTGCGTCGGTGCAGCTGCTCGAACAATAACCTGCCTTGCACTCTCCTCCCTGCAAATGCTATAGTGGAAACTGTCAACACTATTAGGGAGGACATGTATAGTATTGAATTTCTTTGGGAACAATTGACCGTGAGCTCTTTAAAGGACAACTTTAGCTTTTTACAACAAGGGTTCATATTTTAGATTGTAATTAAAGAATATAAAAGAGGAGTGTTAAAATGATTTCATTTACTTTTTTCTATTGTTTTAGAGATTCTTATTTCAGTGGTTGGGGGCATGCGTACAAGTGGCTAAATATGTAATTTTACACAGAATAAGCCCATTCCCAAGATACAACGCAACCTTTCATGGTTGGATGTGACTTATGGGGGCTAGAAGTGTTACTGTAAACAGCAATAAAGAAACTGCTGGCTTATTGTGTCTAAAAAGACATATTTAGCCACTTGTACTACGCATGCCCCACATTTTAGCACGGTAAACGCGATAAAACAATAGAGCGAAGCAAATGAAAACATTTTAACACTCACTTTTTCTTTTCTCTAATTACAATCTAAAATATGAACCCTTGTTGTAAGAGGATAGGGTGCGGGTTTTGGGGTGACGATAACAAAGAGGTGTGTGTGTTGTGTTGTGTTGTCAGTGTGAGTGCAGTGCAATAAATGGTTAGATAATAAATGTTAGACTGCGCGCCCAAAGTGAGAAGTTGCAATACCTTAATTCTTGCAATCCCTGCAGTAACACCTGTGAACCTGTCTAACACAAAAATGTTATAAATAATACTGAGAATACTAATAAAAACTGTTTCAAATGTAAAAAGAAAAAAAAAACTTCCCCATCAAGATTCGGCAGGCCCCCTGTAGTTACTCTGAGGACCCCCTAGGGGTCCCGGACCCCCTGTGGAAGACCCCTGGGTATTTGCTACTACTCATTTTTGCTTTCAGAGCCCAGTTACAACAACTTTAATGCTTCAGTTATGATCTAATTTAACATTGCTCTGGAGCAGGAGCAAAGCGATTACTGAGATAGGCTCAGGGGTCTGTTTGGGGGATCCCAGGTGAGGAAAGACCCCAACCAAAAGTCAGAAAGGTTATTCTGGCTGCTTTAAAAGTGTAATAAATGAACTCAGGATGTTTTAAAACCTACAAAACAACTCTAATATTATGAAAATCGTACATTAACTGGCTGGCGTACTGTTCAGAGGCAGCCATCTTGGAAACATGGCAGCCATTTTGATTTTTCAGTGTCTAACGTGTTTTATCATAGGAACAACCCCTAAGGAGTACTTGTGAAAAGTTTTAGGTTTCTTTCCACTTGTGAAGTATTTTAGTGCAAAAATGCATTTATCTGCCCCGCTAAAACTTTAGAAGGCAATCGTAGCCTTCAGGATGGGAATATGGGAAATGGGGCAGATCCATGTTGATACATGACTTTAGATACTGTGTACCGCTTTGCGTGATTTTAGGCCAAAATCTGTAGGAGCAGTGTCCAAAAATGTGTTTTGCAAAGATCGGCCTGATGGTGGCGCTAGAAGAGAGCCATGTGAGAAATGAGGTTGTGAAGGAGTGTGTGTGCAAAGTTTGGCATGGATAGGGGCAACGGTGCCGGAGATAAGAGTACGGGCAAAAGTGTGGCGTTACGTGACGGACAGACGGACAGCCGGTGGAGCTTTTCATAGTAACGTGCGACCTGACCGTCGCAATCATCCTCTTGATAGCAGTTTTCCACATGCATGAATATGATATGGTATTGTTAAGAGATGTCATCACGATCACTGATATGAAGCACACAAAAAAACCTAGCTCTATTCACCTACAGTATATTTGTTTGTTTCAGCAAGCAACTGTACACATTCAAAACAAAAACAAAAAAAAACAAAAAAAAACAGCAAAGGGCCTCGCTCAACCGCAACTCTTAGCAACTGTTGCTATGTATAACATTGTTGAACTCCACCTCTCGCTCGCTCTTCAAACGCGAATGACTAATCCATCACGCAGTGCACTGAAAGCTCTCGTTGAGGCCTCTGGAGCAGCCTGACACCCCCCATGACCCTCTCCTGGATGTTTCCTCATTACTTTATAATGTATTCACACTTATGCTTCCACAGCACTCGCCCTGGCCTCGTAATGGGAGGAAGCAGCGAGCTGTTCTATGCATACAGGCTCTGCGCAATTTCCACTTCATCTTATTAACAAAAAAGCAGCCAGACCCGGCTCCTGGCGCTGCCGTTCCGGGGGCTCACCAGGCTCTGCTTTGCACCGCCGCGAAATTTCCTGCATTGTGACGACAGGATAGAGTCTCTCAGCATCAGTGGGGGACCTCCGTTGGCCCCTGGGAGATGCTGTCATTATGCATGCTTGCAATCATGGGAGCTGAATACCTTGGCTGGAAGTGAGGGAGACTGTCGAGAGGGGGAGAGAGAGAGCTAGGACCGGTGTAGGGGAATGGAGATTGAGAGGGGAAGAGAGAGAGAGAGAGGGAATCAATGTTTCGTCTCCTTGGCAGTGTTTTGAGCCCTCCGAAATGCATGTGCTATCATAGCGATGTTGTGTTTACCGCAGCGGGAGGCAAACACAGAGACACAGAGGAGAGGCACGGAAACGCCAGACACAGTAAAATGAGAAAAATACATACATTAGGAGGACTCTCTGTATTCACTTCACACAGGCTGAGAATAGGAGAGCAGGGGGAAAAAACTAATTTCAATGTAAATGGAAGACAAGCAGAGGAGTGTGTCTTCATATCGGCTTTTGAGCATCATTCTTTTGCTTGCACCACAGAAATATCTACCAGAATCCCCCGAGATGAGTTTTGCCGGGAAGTCAGGATGTCAATGTTAATTTTCTCCCCGTTGCTAGGGAGACACTCTCTCACAGAGGGCCCTGGTTCCCTCCCCCATGGTCACCAGGCTTTCAGTCAAAGAACCCTTTCTGTTGCCAGTCTTCTCAGTCAGCTGTGTTGTGTAATCAGACATAGAAGAACATCTCAAATCAGGCAGGCTCTATGGATCAGTAGACCCCTACATCTGGGGGGTTTATTGATTTTCAATGGGGGAGAATGTCTGCTCAGTGAGCTATTCAGTGTGGCTATGTTAGCCCACAGCCAATCCTCGCTGTGATTGTCACACTAGCTTTTCAGTGCAAGAGCATGGCAGAGGCATTTTCTTACACGAAAGTCACTTAAGCAACAACTGGAGGTGCTTTGAGATATCAATTCCATGCCCCCCTTTGAGCCAGAGACCTAGTTGTTAGCTGCATCATATGAGGATTGCTAATGCGAGGACATGTTGCCTGGAAAACATTGTAAACACAACATCTTCGGCTGTTGTGGCTACTTGGAAATGAGCTTTCAGCCTCCATAGTCACCTCTCTGACTGACACGCTGTGCTAGTTATCGTGTAGCACAACAGGGGCTAGATGATATGCTGTAGCTGTATGACATGTATACTGCCTTTCATCTAGCTATTTTTCTCACTTACAAATGGAGGCATTACATCCTGATGCCACTGAATAGCCTATATGTTCACAAGGATGTTCTGTGATACTTTGTTGGTCGGCAAAGGGATTTCATATTGATTATATATTTGAGCAAATAACATACCTCTCCATCTAGCCTATGTTTTAGTCACCCCTGCATAATGAACTCGATTTTGAAACTTTTGAGCCATACACTGTGATGTTGTATTATAGCCTCAATAGCCCTTTTCAAACTAAATATACAATGCTGCAAAATGAATCCTAGACATAAATTATTATTATTAGTGTGGTTGCCAGGGCAACCACATTATTACTCTGGGGAATTTTGCATTTTTCAAAACTCTTAGTCTCATTGACTTGAATGGGAAACTCCATATATAGTGAGTAACTTTTATGACGTAACTTTTCCCATTGACTTTGAATGGGAAACTCCATATATAGTGAGTAACTTTTATGACGTAACTTTTCCCATTGACTTTGAATGGGAAACACCATATATAGTAAGGTAACTTTTTTTATGTAACTTTTTATGCAACCACACTCGCAATTTCCCAAATTGCAATTTCTCTAGTTATATTATTATTATTATTACTAGAAGCTGGGCCGCCCTTTCCCAGCGTCTAGTCGGCGACCTGGCCAACTCGGAACAATGTAAATAGGGAATGAATGCCCCGCCCTTTAATGCAAACCCCATTATACCTGTTTTCATAGGACCCGTTTTGACCATCTGTCTGCCTGTGTCCATTTATGCCCATATATGGAGTTATCTGTATCTGTCTGTCTGTATGTCGCTGTCCATTTTATGTCCATATATGGAGATCACTGCAGTTATAGTTCTGGGTCCATTTTATGCCCATATATGGAGATATCTGTCTATCTGCGTCCATTTTATGCCCATATATGGAGTATCTGTCTGTGCCTCCAACTGTGTTGCAGACACAGTGCCGGTTCCCCCTTTAATGCAAACCTCATTATACCTGTTGTCATAGGACCCGTTTTGAACATCTGTTTGCCTGTGTCCATTTATGCCCATATATGGAGATATCTGTATCTGTCTGTCTGCGTCCATTTTATGCCCATATATGGAGATCTTTGACCATCTGTTTGCCTCTGTCCATTTATGTCCATATATGGAGATATCTGTATCTGTCTGTCTGCAATCCATTTTATGCCCATATATGGGGGCATTCATTTTATGCCCATATATGGAGAACGCGCGTCCCCATGGGACGAACGGTTCTCGAGATACGCGGATTACATACATACATACACACTCACAGAGATTTTTTGTTGACTCATGTGGCGTACGTGATGTCAGAGCCTTTTATGAAGTGATGTCACAATGAGTCAGAGCTTTCGCCGATTTCCTCCGGAACAGCCTGATGTCAACAATCAACCAAATAAACCAACAATCAAATAAGGAGATTCCGAACGTTTCGCGCCGGTTCGGGAAAACCGCGCGTCGGGTCGGGTCGAGACCCCGCACTGCACTCCGTGCCACGGCGGGGAACGCGCGTGCCGAATCTGAAGCCGGTGGGACGAACGGTTCTCGAGATACGCGGATTACAGACACACAGACAGACAGACAGACAGACAGACACGCAGAGACTTCTCGCATTTATAGATAGATTATTATTGTGGGCTCGCTGAAAGGCGAGACCAGTATGTTATACCAAATCTAGGTCAAAGAAATTACAGACAGTACAAAGGCATGGCCCTTAGCCAATGAGGAGCAGCATTCTTGGTGACATCACCACCATCAAGAGCGACCTGATATAAATAACAACAACACGTGGGCTCGAGACCAGTATGTTATTATATATATGTTATTCCAAAACTTTATGGACCAAGGTTATTCTGACCGACAGTACAAAGGCAGGGACCTGGGCCAATGAGGAGCAGCCAAAGGGTAGATCTTTGTGCCCATACAAGGTGTTCCATGCGAGCCCACACTGTTTCGTAGGAACAGTAGTTAGTGTGGTTGCCTAACAGGGCATTAGGGAGTCTTACTGGTAGAGTTCTAGGGTAACTGTCTAGGGTAACTTTTCCGCTGCCATTGGAAATGGCAGGGATAGGGAATCAATATAGGCAATCAATGTGAGTGGGAATCAATAGGGAATCAATGGGAGTGGGAATCAATAGGGAATCAATTGGTCGAGCTTCACATGACCGCAGAATATAGGCTAGTCACGTCAGCAACCGTCAGCAACCACACTTGTAATTTCCAATTTCATCTTTCTAGTTATTATTATTTTATTTTAATAATAATAGCAGTAGTAGTAGTAGTAGTCGTCGTCATATAAGCAGTAATAGTAGTAGTATGCAGTAGTAGTAATATTATTAGTAATATAGTGGTAGTAGTATTAGGTAGTAATATGATTACTACTACTACTTGATACTACTACTTGATATTGACTATTGATATTGTTTTCTTCTGAATGCTTTGTAAAGCACTTTGGATCAACTCCTGTTGTTTTTAAGCGTGCTATACAAATAAAGGTGACTTGGCTTACTTGACTTGTCAACTACTACTACTACTACTACTACTACTACATCTAACTAGACCAGGTCAACCTGGTTGTGCCAGACCCCCTGTCTGTCATCATCATTTATGACATCATGCCTTTTGTAGGCATGTCATCATCATGTCATCATCATATATACCCTTTATATAGAAAAGGGACAGACCGACATTTGCTTATGTAGGCCTACCCATTTCATGGGTCTGGCAATAATTATAATTAGTACTATTATACTAGTTATAATAATAATTACACTAATAATAACAATAACAGCAAATTGTTCCTGTTTCCAGAAAGTGACATTGTATGGTTGAAACCTCAGGGTATCGAATGAAGGAGATCAGCTGCTTAATTGTGATGCCCTGCAGATATCTAAACAGCAGGAAATGGAGTCCTATGGTAAACCATCCCATAACAGAAAGGTCTTATGTTCAATTCAACCTGAGGCCGTGTGTCCTGAGAAAGTGCCTTTGTAGCAAGTGTTCATTGTAAGAGTGGCGTCAGCAAAAAACAAAACAAAATGGAAATATTCCACCAACATGAAGCACTGGTCTGAGATCACACAATTTTGTCCAGATGTGTGACTAGTCATGAGTTTTCTATCTGACCGTGAACTCTGCAGCTCTGAAATTATACTGAGGACTGAAAAATAAATGAGCTGGGAAGCCTTGATTTTCAGTAGCAGTACAGACCCATTGTTTATTTTGTTCATTGTTCCCTGGTGCTTTACTCTCAATAACTGGGTTCATACACACATAATTTTGAAATATATATATATACATTATGAATGATTAAAATAAGCACCCAAGAAAGTCAGCATTATTTCAACAGACTTTATTCAATTGTGAAAGTGTATTGCTATTGGAAGGATCAATGAAATTGCAGTTTGTTGAATTACAGCACAGAGTAATTACAATGTAATTACTTGAACGATATAACATGGTATTGCAATACTGATGCAGAAGCAGAAGAGTTTCATACATTGAGTTAAGTAATGCATTGCTATAATAAACGTTTATTGTTATAGAGTCAATGGCAAATGTTTGTCGCAAAGTAGCAAACCTTGAAATGTCAGATGCAGATTTTACATGGAAAATGTCCCAGCCCTGAGACAAGACCCAAGACTGTAACGTTCCATCCGAGGGCTAAGCAGGCAAAATACAAAAATGACAGGGATTTCACCGCTGAATCCTTTTAGCAGGCCACTGACAGATGAATGAGGGAAAAAAGCAAGAGGGAGAAAAGAGAGGAAGGAGGGAGGGAGAGGAGGAGTTGAGAGAGAGGGAGAGAAAGAGAGAGAGAGAGAGAGAGAGAGAGAGAGAGAGAGAGAGAGAGAGAGAGAGAGAGAGAGAGAGAGAAAGAGAGAGAGAGAGAAACAACAGACAACCAATTTGGGAGTAATGCAACTAAAAACTGACAAGTGTAATTTCATCCATCTGGGCCGATGTGTAAAAAGCGCTGCTCCGAACATTCCCCATGATTCCCCCTGATTGATCTTCCCCCGGTCTGAAACACCTATTATTAGCCACGAGCCTAATAGCACCAGGATGGCTCACTGCTCTCCCAGGGGCCAATTCTCCGGTCATCTGCCCCTCACTCACCGCAGCTGTGGAAAACCAACCAGGGAAAAGAGGGAGGGGTGGAGGAGGAGACCAGGGGAGGTGGGTAGATGGGGAGGAAGGGGTGGTGGTGATGGGGGTGGGGGTGATGTTGGTGGTGGGGGTACAGGGGATGGTCGAGAGTTGGAAGCAGGCATCGGGTCAGGAGGAGAAAGAGAGGGTGTGTAGTGTTTGGGGGGCTAAGGAGTAGGGGAGAGGTTGAGGAGAAAGGTAGAGTGGATATGAAGAGGAAGATGGAGAGGAGACAAGGGGGCAGAGATGAGGACGGTGAGGACAGGACTGATGAGTGGACATAGAGGGAAGGGAACACAAGAGGAAGATGTGATCAAAGCAAGAATTTAATATTGCAGGAATTTTATTATAACATATATACATACAGTATATTCCGGGCAGTGTTAGCCTGGTTCCAGCACTCTCAGAGAGGACTGTTTCTCTGAGTCTGAAATCAGGCTAGGGCAGTGTTTAATGTTTTAATTTCTTGCCATTGAGGTTTTTTGTACAACAAGAATTCTATTTCTAAATTGACTATGACAACCAGTTTATAATTTCATGAATTGTAAATAAGCCCTATACAAAAACAATGGCAGCATTTTAACACCAATGACAAGACTGTATAACCAAAACCTTATCACTGGGTTATATACATTTTTTTTTTTCACTTCTGCTGTTCTTCTCAGCGGTTTTGACCAAGATATTCTCACTCTCAAGTTGCACTATATGTGTCACCTGTTTGACGCAATGGGAATCCCCTGTCATGTCATTTTTCAAGGCTCCTGGTAGTTCTGCCCACTGGGGAATGCGGAAGTGCCAATCTCATTTCCAACTCATAATGGGTTGACCTGTCCGCGAAAAACATTTAAAATAAGGCCGGTACTGAGCAAACAGTTAGGCGAGCGAGTGACCTTGTGAGTGTTTTAAGTCTGCTTCTGCTGACTCGACGGCGCTCAGGGTGCATACCGATGATTCCGCGATGGCAGAATTTCCCAAATAATCAGCAAAATGGCACTGATTACTGTTGCATTTTTATGCATTACGCATTATTCGTAACTTTTGCATATTTCAAAGACTCGGTACCCAGACTTTTATTTTAATTTGTGTTCAGCTCAAAAGGAAAAGCCTGGGCTAACGTATTGACATATCAGGCGAAGTGGGAATTTCCCCAACCAACCAGAGTGCAAGGTACGTCCCCAACCAACCAGAGTAAAGGGGGCGTGTTGTGAAGTCAAGGCTCCAAGCTGTGTACTATGGGGAGCGGGGGTGGGCCATGGGGTGGGTTCAATGATCCTATTGGATTGGTGAACCAATAGGATCTACCGGCTGTTTTCAGTGGTCAATGAATCTGCCCCTGTAGACAAAAATCAGCCTCTGTTATGAAAGGCTACATATCTGGTAACTTCCCACATATTTCGCAACTTTCCGCATATTTCACAACTTCCCACAATTTCACAGCATAAAATCACATAAAATCGCATATTTCATCGCAAAATCTAGGATTTTAGCCAACATAATCAAGGATTTCAGCCTTCAAGTACACTATTGCAAAAATTATCCTTTATTATAATTTACAATTTAGGCATTTAACAGACTTATCTTATCCAGAGTCAATTACAAGTAAGTACAAGATCGAAGCAAGTGGCGTGAACCCTAATTAACCAACAATAGTAATTAAGCAATTATGTGGTCACGTAAATAAAGTGCCCCAAAGTAACTGGGACAGCGGTTAGAAATCCAATCTAGTATTTCTATCTAAATAACATACTCGAAAAAAGAACATTAAACTGGTACAAAGACATGCTAGAGGGTGCAGTGGCATCTAAAGAAGTGTGTTTTTGGACAGTGGCGGAATATGGGGAGTGAGTCTAGTCCTCCTGACTGAGGGGGACTGCAGACTCCAGTCCTGCCACAGCTTGGGAGCCAGAGTCTGGGACGCATTGGAACACTGGCCAGGGTGTCATACAGGGAAGGGAAAGAAAAGACAGATAACCCTAAGGGAAGTGTGTTGGAAGAAGGGCTGGATACTAGTATCCATGGGTTACCAATCCTCATCACCTTGATCAGATCAGCAGTGTTTTGAATCGTTTGAATGGCAACCATGAGTGCAGAAGCGGGGAGACAGGTGAAAATGTGAGAGTTTGACCAGGAGTGATGCAACATTCTGGATCAGTTGTAGGTTTGGGAGAGCATGCTGTCAGCATGCTCTCTCAAACCAGGTTGCAGTAGTCAAGCCTTGAGATGACAGAGGTTTGGATAAGGAGCTGGGTGGACTCTTTGGTGAGATAGAATCTGATCCTCTAGATATTGTAAAAGTGAAAAACTATAGGGGCGTGTGATGGCTGTAATGGGTGCCTTGAAGGACAACTATTTGTCCAGGTTCTTGGTAGTTTGATATCATTGAATCATGCAAATTCCGGGAACACTGTCATTGCACTTTTGGGTTTAATAATAAGATTTATATTTTAGCTGAAAAACTAGTTTAAAGATTTTAAAATAACTAGAAAGTTGCAATAACATGTGGTAATCCTTAATTATCCTTAAAACTTTGTAAATGTTCCCCTCCACAATTACCATGATGTCCAAGGTTAGATATCAATCATGGCAACATTAACAACATGCAGAACTTGACTGAGCAATGGGGGCTTATTGATATTTCTCTCGTATTTTTGTAATGGCAGTGCTGGATTTGTCATCTATAATCACCCTTTCAAGATGATGTATTGTTATCCCATTATCCAAGTAAAAGATAGTACAAGGAAAACAAACAAGAAATAGCAATAAAATAGACACATACATGCACACACACACACACACACACACACACACACACACACACACACACACACACACACACACACACACACACACACACACACACGTGTCGTGCACGCACGCACGCACGCACGCACGCACGCACACACACACACACACACACACACACACACACCAATCTCTTTTACTTGTATAATGGGATACAATAATACATAATCTTGTGTGTGTGTGTGTGTGTGTGTGTGTGTGTGTGTGTGTGTGTGTGTGTGTGTGTGTGTGTGTGTGTGTGTGTGTGTGTGTGTGTGTGTGTGTGTGTGTGATTCTTACTTACTGTGTATGTGTATGCATTTACTACGGTATATGTCAAATTATAAAGTGTGGAGTGCCTGTGTGTGTGTGTGTGTGTGTGTGTGTGTGTGTGTGTGTGTGTGTGTGTGTGTGTGTGTGTGTGTGTGTGTGTGTGTGTGTGTGTGTGTGTGTGTGTGTGTGTGAGAGAGAGAGAGAGAGAGAGAGAGAGACTGTTAGTGTCCATTGTTCATAAGCCTGGTAGCCTTGTGCCTTCACTCTCTTTGATTGAGTGAGCCCTGGTGAGGCGTAATGCATTTCCAAGGGCACTGATCACAATAATTGCCTACCTGCATTTCACAAAAATGGACAAAGTCCGAAAGCCTCTCCACTTGAAATTGGCAGTTCAGAGCAAATGAAAATAAGAGCTAAGCTATGAGGGCTTTCTAAGCAACAAATTAATGACTATGAAATGATGAGACTATCAGTGGAAATCATCCCCTGTGACCATTGACCTAATCCTTGCTCCGTGAAGACAGGAAATCCTGGACCATTCTTCTGATAAGTGCTTGGGAACAGTCTACTTTGTTTTAAAGCTTGTATGGTTTATATAGTTCATCCCTGGATAATAAGACAAATGCAGAATATCATTTACCAAATCAAACATTTCCCATATAGTGCCTTATGACGCAGATGTCGAAAGGACACAAGATATTCCCTGTGCCAATCATGTTGCATTATTTCTTTCTGTTTGATGTAGAATGTAACTGACCCTATACACTGACCCTGTCAGAGAAACAATAAGCTTGACATTTCCCCCCAAAAAATGCTAAAGAAGTTCTATACTGGCTTAGAAAGAAACTATTATAATGTCTAAACCAATCAAATAAAGGATATTAATTGTGATGCTCTTAAAATGCCCAAATTTCAGAGAACCACTTCTCTTAAAAATCACTAGTTCAAGTGTTCCCTCCTTGTGCCAATTAGAGGGAGATAAAGCACAGTCTGCTACGGGGCATTGGGTCAGAATAGTGCCACATGGCATCTTGGGGTGTAGTGCCACACTCAAGGGCACTTATAGGCAACTTTAGGCACGGTGAATGTTAAACAGTCACCCTACAGCCACGGCTCGCATCCACCCTAAGCCTAATTTATACTCATATGACAGTTTTGCTTGAAAATGGTAGATTTACTTTTTCTGCACGCTACATCATCATACAGCAAAGTCTAAGCCAGCTTTAGACCATACAAGTATCCAAACTGACATTTATAAATGAAAGGTCTGCTACATTTTACAAATAAGAGCATAATGATATTTCCACTGCAGGCTGGCTTCTGAGCCATGCAGCTGATATAAGAGACTATTTGAGAACATGATGGATGAGTCCAAATGTAACCGGGGAACCAACAACAGAAAGAAATCAAAAGCAAAACAAAAAGTCTGATTTCTTCAATGCTCCAAGATGTTTAAGAATTAATGAATTAAAATGTGTTTTCAGAACCTTTTACGTATGTACATCTTTAAAGACTTGCCTTAAAAGATAAATTCTCTATAAAATAATTATAATAATAATTAATGTATAATAACTTCCTTGTTTTCCTTCCACGATTTTACATTCAATAACTGCAGACATCGCTCTGTTTTTCCACACGCACACGCACACGCACACACACACACACACACACACACACACACACACACACACACACACACACACACACTGCAGGGTTTCTAAATTAGATTCTAAAAACGTCCTGAACCCCCCACCCCCATTATTATTGACTGCCCTAAATCTTTCAGACAGTCATCCAGGTAATATATTTCCCAATGAAGTAACAAGGCATTTCAGGCTCAGGCCATTTCTGCAACAATTTGTGAAAATAAGACCCATACAATGTGTTCATAATAAAGTGTTAAATTATCAGTAATGATTTGACTGTGTGGGCTGTAAATGTGTGTGTGTGTGTGTGTGTGTGTGTGTGTGTGTGTGTGTGTGTGTGTGTGTGTGTGTGTGTGTGTGTGTGTGTGTGTGTGTGTGTGTGTGTGTGTGTGTGTGTGTGTGTGTGTGTTTGTGTGCGTGCGTGCGCGTGTGGGTGGGTGTTTATCATCCAAGACATCCAAGGCATCACCTGTGCCCTTTTTTATTTGACCATGTGCCCACAAAAATATATTTTCACATGAATCATATTCAGTATCAACACTGCTTACTGGACTGGATTTGCTTAATTCTTATTTTATACCTTTTTGTCTTCCACAAAATAATGTATTGATCATTTGGAGTTATTGAGGGTAACTAAAAGAGCTATTTCAATTTCTGTCTGAACTGTGAACCTTTTGTGATAGCCTACATATAACAGATGACCTGCTGCAAGTATAGCCTATAAGCATTTCTGCTATTCTAAACATGCAAGAGATATGGGTTCACGCTGATATTTTAACTGCATGGTTTTATTGCTATATTTATGCGCCTTGTGTAGGTGAGCCAATATATTTGACATTGCATATTATTAGGGACATTTGACATATCTCACTTGTTTTCCATTTCTTTCTTCTATTACCCCTTTCTTGAAACTGCAAATGTTGGGAGCAGAATTTCACAATTATGCAATGCTGTGATTTGACAATAATCTGAATCTGAATAGTTAAACAATTCCAGTACAGACACTTCTCTGTGTGCAGGCAAGACTTTGGTAGACTGCCCCAATAGACATCCATAAGAAACATCAGAAGGCAAACAAAAACAAATCTAAATCTGGTTGGATGTTGGGGGTGAGACTGTTGGTTTGGAAAAGCATGCAGTTTCAGGCAGGTGTGATTCAAGGTGCAGTAGACAATGACCCAGAACGATAATCTCACAAACAGTTCTTATGGGAACCTAAGCAGCCCTGTGAATGAGACATGCCTGTCCATCACACAGCTTTTGACCAGGTGCAGAGGCGTCAATTGGGTATGGCAAGCTATGGCAGCTGCCATACCTTGGCTACAGGGGGAAATAATAAAATGTACTTTTCATCGTGCCTGTTGCTAAGTGCAAGACACCAGTCATGTTGCCATACCTTAGCTTTTGCTGAACTGACGCCACTGAACAGGTGTGACTTTTTTTCCCTCTTCGCGTTTACTTCTGCTTCATTTCACCGTGTGCTCTTAAATTTCAAGCTTCCTTTATTTTGCAGGCAATGCAGGCTATTGTATGAACCAGTTCCTCTAGCGCTGCATTCACTCCTGTTGCTTATGTTGGAACACAAGAAAGTGCTTGTTTTATGTTGTAGGCCTACTTTGGATGAATGTTTGAATTAAAGGTGTCCGCATTTTAATCTGGATTGTTTTGGTTATTTTTGCTTGATTGAACTCGCAAGTTAATAAAATCAGGTCTTCATTTAGCGCTTATAATATAGGCCTATACTTTTTTTCCCTTCTTTTTAAAGTTTAGCCTACTTGTCTTGCCATATTCAGTCGCTTTTATTTGCCCATACCTTTTCAGTCAGGTTTCATAATTAAATATTGGCCTATAACCTGGTCAATGCAGCCTGTAGCCTATATCAATTGCGACTTTCAAACCGCCGACATTGCTAGCCTAAAAAGTATAAATACCACATGTTTACTTTTCTACTATACTATAGCGAGCATGGGCAGAATCAAATTGGCCCTTCACAGCCACAGCATCAGGCTAGTAGGCCAGCCATAAGCAAAACATAAAAACGTATAAGCCAAATATTAGGCCAAACACTAAGAGGAAGGGATATCTTAATCAACATTACAGGGCACACATTAAGCTTATACATTAAACCTGTACGTTATGGAAAAAATGGGAAAGATTTATTGAATCACTATCCATTGAAGAGAATGGGATATTTGAATGAATAAATAACATATCTCATTTAGGCATATTCCACGTTTTTCTTTTATTTATCCCCCTCCCGGCAAGGGTCATTTTAGCAGTAGATTATAGGGCATACGGTGTAGTATAGCCTGCCCAGGTCTACTGCATGCAGCTGCAGTTTTTGCCACCTGCCTGTTCTGATCCAATCTGCCCGTATTGATAGCCGCGCCGCATGGACACGCTGTTTTACGCATGAATTATGCTCGATTGTGAAATTAAACGAGAAGGGGGGAAAGAATCACCCCATAGGCCTACTTGCTGCATCTTTGTGGGCCAATGATAGGCTATAGTACTAGGCCTACATAATTATAGACACATAATATTAATATAATAGCCTATAGGCTATGTCTGACCTGGGAGTGATATCTGCAGGAGATAAACCCCATATTCACAGACAGATCTCAACTAGGCCCACATTTCATGCTCAATAGGCTACTGTAGATCTACTCACTGTGTAGTCCATGCCAGGCCAGCATAGCCTCAAGCCAGCTCATGATCTATGCTTAAACATTTAAACACAAGTTTACATTGTGCTACTTGCTGTCCGGGATTCTGTTAGTTTGCTTGTCAGAACAGATGAAAATGTCGCAAATGATTTCAGGGGGTTTGAAAATAAATCATGG
The DNA here is from genome assembly GCF_963921795.1 of Nannobrachium achirus. Classification (NCBI taxonomy): domain Eukaryota; kingdom Metazoa; phylum Chordata; class Actinopteri; order Myctophiformes; family Myctophidae; genus Nannobrachium; species Nannobrachium achirus. The sequence continues at coordinate 47,500,240 of NC_137819.1, read as the reverse complement.
TCTTTGAAGTAGTTCTGGGCCCAGAGAGACTGCAGACTGCATTAGAAGCCAAGCATGTGATTTGCAACTGTTGAAGTGAAACCCTCATTCGCGCGAGGGGAAGGAAAAAAAAGGAAAGAAAATGGTATCTTTGTTTGCCCTCTTTTGTTTACCACGGGGTCATCTCTCCTTTTTTTTTTCCTTTTCCCTTTTTGCTAATTCATTTCAATGGCTTTCAAACTGGAAAATGGAAATGTTGCTCCTGCCTCCTATTTCGGCGGCGGCGTCCTGGCAACAGCGCAATTTTCTATCATCAAGGATAATCGGCATCGAACAGTACATTCTGATAAAAGAAAAAAAAGAAGGGAAAAGGGGGGGGGGGAGGGGAGGAAAAAAAACATCTGTGATTGCTGGTCTTCCTGTCTGTCATCTACCGACGAAATCCTCTCCTTCAAGGCCGACCACTAGCTGTGCTGTCAGACCTAATGTCGCGCGTAAAGCTCCGTATTGTAGCCTAGATGCGACACCCCATGCGATGGAGTAGCCTATATAGTCTAGCCTAGGCTATAACTCACTTGACTTCAGAACAGGCTTATCGTTTTTATATATCTGTAACTGATTCTCTCTCTCTCTCTCTCTCTCTCTCTCTCTCTCTCTCTCTGCGTTGGGCAGCCTGACAGATTACGATTAACTGCAGGTGTGCGCACTACCAGTCACGTGGCCGTATATATAGTCGCTAATCACTGATGAACTTGGTATATTGATGAGTCTCTCGTCTTGCTTGGCAAGGTGCACCTATGAAGGCCAAATTATGTCACCGAAAACAGAATATTGATATGTCCATCACGACTACCTTTGTTGCTATAGGCGATAGGCCTATATCTATTGGCCTTTGTTTGATTCGGGCAAATATCAAACAAAGTAGAGGGCGCAAATATGAGGGCACGCCAGTATCCAGTATTGGTGAGGTGCTGCCAGTGCTGACCGTGGTGAATAAGTAGGCCACAATGGTGCAGAAAAAGGCCGTAGCCACGATGCACGATAAAGAGAAAAAACCCAGCGTCTGGACCTGGCAAGGTCTTCTTCAGGGGAATAACTCACTCATATATATATATATATATATATATATATATATATATATATATATATAAAATGTGGTCACAATCTTCTTTGAATCTGGTATCCCGGTGGCAGATTGGCAGGTGACAATACATGTGTGCCAAATAGGCCTACATAAAAAGGTAGGATTTTTTTTATTAGAGATGTCATCGTAGATCCAATAATTTAACAAACCTTTTGAATAATAATAATAATTTAAGAAATATTTAAGAAATATCATGATAGTTAAATAATAATAATAAATAGCAATTCAAAATAAATTGCTTGTTTCGGTGAAATATCTTTGGGCGTTTTATCTATAAATAGGTTTAGTTGCTTGTGCAAGTCAGCGGAGCAAACAGCAAAGAAATCATTCACGTCCAGGCCTAAACAAGCACGTCCTAATGAGCGTGGGGCGTGAGTCACCCACCACCACGTGCTAAACTATGAGAGGCTGTGAAGACCCAGCGGTGCAAGCCCTTGTTTATTTGTGGTCATTTTGCCCTCAACGGCCCATGCACGCTAAACGGTAGCCGGGCTAGGATATCTGAAACAGTGGTGGAAAGTAATTAAGTACATTTACTTAAGTACTGTACTTTAGTATTTTTTTACTTTACTTGAGTAGACCTATTTCCAATTTCCAGTACTACTACTTTCTGAGAGAAAACTTCTGTACTTTTACTCACTACATTTAATTCAATTCAAAAACATACATTAACCACTTCATTTCTTCAGCTCTATAGGCTATAGCCTACATTTTGGGCATTTATTTTCGACATTAGACATTTTACACATTTGAAAACTTGTGAACTGAGACATTGTTTAATGAGTACTTTCTAAATTACTTTGGTACTTTAAGTAGTCTACATTTGATACCAATACGTTTGTATAGAATTCAGAACTTATATTTGTAACAGAGTATTTCTACATTAGTAGGCTATTGATACGTTTACTTAGTAAAACATTTGAGTACTTTTTCCATCACTTGAAGGCCCTCACATGCACCTGGGTGTATGCCTAATGTACCAATTTGCTATTTACTCAAGGGATAATGGTCCATCCCAATTTAATATTCAAAACGGACCGTATAAAAACACCTGTGTGTTGACAGTGAATGGCACGCATCGTTTGCGTTTGACAAAACCATAATGGTTGTTTCTTTTGCAGCCTATCGGAAGACAACACGACTCCCTTTCTCGAAATATATGTGAAATTTGAATAAAAATGTCTCCGCGTGCGAGCTGTGTGTGCTCTAATGGGGGAGGCCATGGATGGATCCCAAACTTTTTAGCTCAAAAGAGAAATTGTCCGGGACCCAAACTATAGTGAAAACAGCAGATCTACAAGCTCACTTACATGTAGATGGCTATTTATTTTCACTATAGGCCTGGCTACTTTTTTTAGTTTTTTAATAAACGAAAATCTCAGATTTTTGGGGAATAATAAACTATATGAAACAAAATAATAATAATAACAATATTATTAAGGGACGCATAAAAATGTGTCCGCGACCCACAAATGGGTCCCGACCCAGTGTTTGGGAAACAGTGGCGTGTAGGCTGTTCAGAGGCGTCAATTGGGTATGGCAAGCTATGGCAGTTGCCATACCTCGGCTACAGGGGGGAATAATAAAATGTACTTTTCATCGTGCCTGTTGCTAAGGTATGGCAACACGACTGGTGTCTTGCACGCGCGCGAGGGCGCACGTGCAAGACACCAGTCATTTTGCCATACCTTAGCTTTTGCTGAACTGACGCCACTGAGGCTGTTCGGTGATAATTTTTTTCTTTTTGGTGGGGGACGAGTCAGGGGACGACGCGTGCTCCCTCTGAATCTCATTACAATGAAGCATGTTCCTGTGACAGCTGTGTGTGGTATGCACGCTTCCCTCGCTCACACGGCAGCGATGGGAAGAGGCGTCGACGCCTGCCTGTCTGTGAAGCTCCAGTGGGTTTTGAGCTCTGGAGAGGGGAGACATTTTAACCACCCTCCCCGGTCTCTTTACTCCACTGCCTGGCAGGCAGCAACTGCCTCGGCGTCCACCACGACGCTGCAGTGCTGCAGTCAGCGGGCCCACAGTCAAGGAGGTGGCTTTCCGTGCAAGGCTATAGTCGATAGCTGTTATAGAGAAGAGAAGGGACCCGACCACAAAGTCCCAGGCATTTGGAAGAAATATACGACTTGTGACTTGCGGGAACTCCATGTTAGCGTTCAAATATGATTAACACATGTTACCAGATAGACAAGGAAAAAAGCCATGCAGCGAAGAGTTGCGTACACACGCACGCGCGCACGCGCGCACGCACGCACACACACACACACACACACACACACACACACACACACACACACACACACACACGCACACACGCACGCACGCAGGCACACACACACACACACACACACACACACACACACACACACACACACACACACACACACACACACAAATACTTGGCCTCCCTAACTTTATCTTTCAGCGTTTAGCAGCTTCTGGGTATTTTGAGCTTGTTAATTAGGCCTATATATTAGGATATATAATTATTGGGAGATAATGAATTATCTGCTATATATCCCAACTAATTTTAGAATAGGCCTAAGGCCATGTTACCTCAATACATGACGTGAATAAATATTACCGTCTGTCTGTTTGAACCCCAACGCAGAGAGTCAGGGAAATCCCTGGACTGATGCATCCACATCCGATGGACATTGGAGTGATTTTTAAAGAGTCATTCATCAGCGTTTATGGGACAGCTGCAAATAAAGACCACTTCTGTTAAACCACCATTTGATTGTGCTGAAGGTCAATTGTCTAGAGATAGAAAGAGGAAAAAAGATTTCTAGATATGCAGACAAACGCTGTTCACTTTTTATTAGCCTAATATGTTGTTGAATTGACTATAGTGCACCCAAAACAGAATAGACAAGTCCCACTACAGCACGGTCAAGCAGAAGGCCGCAAGGCTGCCTGCAGGTGAAAACATAAAGGCGCATAAATGTCTCATATATTTTAATGTAGATCAAAGGAGTCCTTTGAACCGCTGGTGAGTGGCCACATGCCACAAACACAATTTACTACCCTGTAAAGTCTTCACAATTTAACTCAGTCTGAGGAAATGCTAATTAAATGGATTTTTAAAAATGTGCTATCCGGGCCCTATTATTTTAATAATATTTAATATTAAACAATATATATTAATATTTCCCCTGTGTAATTTCATCTGAAATTATGAAAATACATTATTTGATCGTAATGATATCATTAATATTAAATGTTTTATAAATATGACGTTATTAACACAATTCAGTGCGGTGGTGTAGGCTGACTCTGGAATGCATCTTAAACATTTCAAGAGTGCTAAGGACGAGTAGACTATTAAGGCTATGTCACGTTCGTTCTTTCATTCAAACAAATCCTTCCTTTCATCACTTCACTTATCTCGTGTAGAAGAGGCTCCCAACACGCCCGCAGGACACCGAACATCCACATTACACAGTATCCAATAATAATGTCATAAACCTGTCCTGTCAGACATCACAGGTGATGCCATTTCTTCCACACACACAAAAAAAGACAAAAATGACACAAGACGGCGTCTCTTCTCATCAAGCATGGAGATTGAGAGGCAAGAGCGCTGCAAAAACATGCAGGCCTGCAGTGCCTTTGTAGTAGCATTCAAAGGCGATTAGAAAAGGTATGGATCTGGTTTCTCTCCGGCGTGTCGAACTGGAACCCGGACGGGGAAATAAAGCCACTATGTTAGATCATTGAAGAGTGACGAAGAAGGTGCGCTGCTGCTGCTGCTGCCTATGCAAGGTCATTACTCTGTGCCTTAAATTCTCTATAATTCCCACTGACAATACAATCATTGGAAAGTGTCCGCTCTAATTGTAGTGAACACACCTGCGAAAAAGCATTCTTACCTTTATCATGTGTCCGTAAAAAAAATTCACGAAAGCTATTTTATTTATTCTGAGAGAGCTTTAGAATATAGGCTATATATGGAGAAATCCAAACGATGCATTTTCTTATATGAGCCGCCTCTGTGCTTCTCGCCTGGACGGTCCACTGCTGTACAGTGATTATCCGACTGGGTTGTGCACTTTTAAATCCCTCAAAGTAAATAACAACCCTATAGCTGGCAATAATAGCAAGGTACCAAGTTCTGGTTATAGAAAAGGAGAAAATTGAAACTAAACGCTGCGTTTAGGCAACCATTTTTGATAAGAGGATAATTGAGGCGACACTGGCATATAATTAGGGGATAATTTATGCTATATCAGCTTTTATACCTCCCTCCCAAAATAAACCCGGTCCATAATCATTAGGCGAATTGTTCTTACATTTCTGGCTGCAATTTGAACAAAGTGTGCCTAATCAAAGAGATTTTGGTTGTAACTTGATTGGACCATAATTATTTTTTCATCGCCCTGTCACTTCATAAAACATAGGAAGAAAATCTGAAAGCATTATAAAAAAAGAATATATATATATATATATATATATATATATATATATATATATATATATATATATAGGCCTATAGATACACACACACACACACACACACACACACACACACACACACACACACACACACACACACACACACACACACACAACTGGCTAAAGGTTTATTATGTGCATATCAAGTGCATGCCAGCCCGCAAAATGTGTTATTACTAGGCCTCGTGTTTCTCAAATAGGATGAAAATAAAATAAATATCAGTATACTTCGGCATCCACTCTTCTAATTGTTCAAACGTTATTGTTAACTGACGCATTGTTTTTTCATGTGTCATAATGTAGTATTAGAGCATCATAATCATAATGGTCATTAACCACCATCGAGACTAGAGATAAAATTAACTGATGATAGCCTACTTGCACAGAAGGAGAGGAGCATCAAAGAGAGATTCCTCATTAAGCTAAATTAAAGCGCACACAGTGCGCGTAATGTGCGTAATTTCTGGGTTTGGGTAAAGAAAAAAATCGACTTGGCGATTCCTATACGGACGTGGTTTTACGAGATTAGCGCGTGCGATGCTTGTCTGTGGGAATTAGGCGTCTCTGTCGCCATATATTATTTCCCCCATAGTTGTGGCTGCGGTGGGAGTTGGTAAGGTGGGTTAACTGGAACTGAAGTCTCCGTGAAGCGCAGAGCGCTGATGACGTTAGGTTGAATGACCAATCGGAAGGCGCTGCCCTTTGGAGACAAACCATTTTACTTGTAGTGTCTGCACCACGTCTGGAAGCAAGGGGCTCGATTTTAACAGAATCCACCTTAAAAATCTCTTCCCTTAACGTATGCCCACCTTCCGCCACATTGAGTGAGAATATCACAGGAGGAGAAGAGAAGGAAAAAAGTCGCCGCCATAGACAATTCGCGTGTTATTAAGGACATATCTGTTCCGCGGCGGAGAGGGGGAGACGACAGCGCGGCAGCGCCGAGAAAGCCCATTTGGACTCGAGAGAGGAGAGAGAGGGGGGGTGAGTGCTCTCAAGGCAGAAAATTTGATGATGACCATGACTACGATGGCTGACGGTCTGGAAGCTCAGGACTCGTCCAAGTCTGCTTTCATGGAGTTTGGTCAGCAGTCCCACTCACAGCAGAGCTCTCCGTCGATGGCCGCCGGCCACTACCCGTTGCACTGTCTCCACTCGGGTTCCCACCACCAGCACGACAGCTCCCCGTACACCGGGAGCAACTCCTACAACAGGTCCCTGCCCTACTCCTACGTGAGCCACCCGCACCACAGCCCCTACCTGCCATCTTACCACAACAACACCGGCGGACAGACAAGGTTAGACGGCCCAGGTAAGAACTCCTCTCCACCGATCGAGGTCGGAGGGAAAAAATAGCATGTATCGTGTGATGTTCCCACGGCAAAACCGCTTTATCCTATCAACAAATGACCCCGCAAAAATCGGAGAAATTCGGACGAATCACCACGCGCAGGTGGAGGGTCACTTTGGGAGAAAATTGTGCGTAAACGGCATCAAAATAATCTGAAGCTATTTTCCCCTTTGCCTTTATTATTCGAATTTCGGTGTCCTGGTTTGCTGAACGGTGAACACTCCCCTCCGTTCCCACAAAACCATTTAATGCCCGGGGTGTAATGACAACTGTGGAATCCTCACGAACTATTCGTGGAATTAGGCGGCGTATTCGGTTTGCAACTTATAATTAGCATTTAATTGGCATGTCATTACGAGCAATATCCTAAATATGACACCGCATTTGACGATTTTGATGCATGGCCAACACGCCAATGCGAGCTGTCAATCTTTATCAGCATTGCACTGATTTTTATGCAGTTTCATGCAGGGAATCATTGCTTATCTCTTATATATCGACATATTTAGCACTTGGAGCATATTGTTTTTCGATGTATGTGTTTGAAATGGATTATCTATGAATGACAACATTTGCACCTTTTTGTTGCAGAGCAGCAGAAGACGACAGTGATTGAAAATGGAGAAATTCGTTTCAATGGGAAAGGAAAGAAGATTAGAAAACCTCGGACGATTTATTCCAGTTTGCAGCTTCAAGCACTGAATCACCGTTTCCAGCAAACACAATACCTCGCACTGCCAGAACGCGCGGAGCTCGCTGCGTCTCTTGGGCTTACACAAACGCAGGTATTTATAGCAGGATGCCAATATATATCAGCCTTGCCCTTTAATATATAGTCTACATATATCTTTGGGTACTGGAAAACATATAATTCAATTATATTTCCACAACACTCATACTATGATTCATTATCATAACACCAACACTAATACAGAATTATTATATTAACAATATGATTATGAATCGATTTATTGTTGATTTAGGTATTATTATATATTAGTTTATTATATTTAATCTATTATTATATTATTATCATCTATTATTATATATCATTTATTGTTTTGATTATTATTATTGTTGTTGTTGTTGTGTTGCTGTTTATTATTCATTTTTTATAATGTTCTCTCTTAAATATGTGTATTAGCCTATAATCATCCTATTGTTTATTATTGTTTTGCTGTTTTATTATTCATTTTTGTCACTTTCTATCTTATGTATATTAGCCTATATAATCATCCTATTGTTTATTATTGTTATTATTGCTGTTTTATTATTCATTTTTGTCATTTCTATCTGAAATAGGCCTAAATTGAACTGATTTATTTTTCCAGCTATGCGTATATATAGAGAGTTCTCTCTTGCAGCCTCATTTAACGCATGTTCCTCTCGCGCAGGTAAAGATCTGGTTCCAAAATAAGAGGTCAAAGTTCAAGAAGCTGCTGAAGGCGGGCGTCAACCCGCACGAGATCGACCCCATGGCGGTGTCCATCGCCCTCTCCCCCCGCTCTCCCACCATCCCTCCCATCTGGGACGTCTCCGCGTCGTCCAAAGGAGTCAACATGCCGACCAACAGTTACATGCCCGGCTACTCTCACTGGTACTCATCCCCACACCAAGATTCAATGCAGAGATAGACTGGCTATATAAGCAAGAAGGGAAGGTCGGAGACTGGAGACTGGAGAGGCCTTTTTGGACCTCCATCATGCAGTCTCCCCTCGCACAATTAATTCCCGTCTGATTGGAGACTGAATCAAGGCCTGCAGGAGGAGATAACCCCCCCTCCTCCTCCTCCCCCGCTTCAACAAGACAGGCTTGGCTGCTCTTTTCGTGAAGGATAAACGCGGGCACACAGGCCTCGGTGATGCGACACAAAAACAAGGGAACTAACTAACCATATTAACGTACATGACTGTTCAATGGACTCACCTTTGTTATATGCTTTCATTACATAAATGGCTGTCAATATACCAAATATGTCAGTGACATGCATCTTTAGCAGATCCGGGCAAAAGGACTACACACACACACACACACACACACACACACACACACACACACACACACACACACACACATACACGTACACACACCCCGGAGCCTGTTGCCATGATGATCCATGGGCTACAAACTACTATTTGATTGGTTGTTTCTCCTACATGCAAAACCGAGCAATTTGTCTGTTTGTAAATAATGTTTCTGCGATTTTAGTTGTACATACACTTTTTATGTTTTGTCAGAATGAGTAAACCATGACTCAAACCAGATGTCTCTTGATCCTGATTTATATAAAGAAGTGTAATGAAAAATGTATCCGTTAAAAATAGGTAGCCATGCAGTTCAACACGTCATGTAATGTCCTCTCGCCCTATAGAGAGCTGTGCTATACTCAAAATGTACAATCATTCTGAACACACAGTTGCCTAGATGAAAAGCGAATGTGTCATTTCTTCACGTATAAAACATTACAGTAAAAATAGGTTTTGTAAAGTAGGCTGCTTTGTAAAGTATAGCTGTGAAACACACTGACCACCAGAGGAAATTCACTTACCCTATACAGCTTATCTCTTATACCTCGAAAGACATTTTGCTCCAGGTCCGGCTCATCTATTTTCTGCCTCAATTATTAGAAGTATTGACGAAATGTTTTTCTCCACTCTCTCTCTCTCTGTCCTAATGCAAGACGTGAAATGCCAAGCTCAACGGGATCGATCTCGAACAAAGCACCCAGCTGCAGTCGCGTTCAATATGAAGGAGATATTTGGGACAATTTGTGGGTTTTATCCAAGTGAGGGCTTTTTTCCATTCTCATAAATGCAGGCATAATTAGGGTAATTTTTGATGTAGCCCGCTGATTACAGCGTTTTTACCGTCAAAGATAATTACCTGTAATTTTCTACCACTTTTAATACTAAAAGGCATCTTTATTTGGATTTGAGGTAGCACAGACTGAACAAAAGAGAAAATTATTCCGTTATTCATATACAAATTACTGAGAGGAGTGAATGCTTGGTAGCCGTATTATGTGAAATTACGACGTTGAAAAGGCTCCATGCAGCTGTCAGGTCTGGATGCCCCGTCGGAGCTGAGAGGCAGTGGACGCCGTTTCCCTAAACCCTGCATGGGGCCCATTTGCTTTAAGCAACCCTTTCTACCTATAACCAATTTGGCAAATCTTTCACCATATAGGACCCCCCCCCCACCACACACACACACACACACACACACACACACACACACACACACACACACACACACACACACACACACACACACACACACACACACACACACACACACACACACACACGAATATATATAATATGCTTTTCAGCACATTTCATCAACTGGTGTATTTCATGCGAGATCTGACCAATATACTGCAGGTAGACAGACACAGACAGACAGACAGACAGACAGACAGACAGACAGACAGACAGACAGACAGACAGACAGACAGACAGACAGACAGACAGACAGACAGACAGATAGATAGATAGATAGGATGTGATGGTTAATAGAGAGAGGGAAAGAGAGGGTGGAGTTAAGGGATGGGACATTACAGCAACATGTTTTATCAGGGCTATATAGTATAAGGTTACCACAAACTTCATAACACTTAAGTAATTAATAAATAATTCCAGTAGCGCTAGACAATAAATGTGGTCCCTATAGCAACGGAGTGGGGTTGTGAATAGACAGGCCTGACTATAACCCTATACAAATTATTAACCAAACGGGCCTATAAGTCTAATATGTAAAATGTCTCAATTGCTTCGTTGACTTATGACACTGTCTGGAAGTGATAGAAACGCACGAGTTTAGCAGAATGGTCAAACCAAACGTTAGTACAAATGCTACACAGTTCTATACACTGTATAGTATACAATGCAAAGTGCAAACTGCAAACCACGAATTAACAGAGGAAATGTGATTAATAAGCTTACCTTTCCTTGCAGCACGGGACAGGGAAGCACTAGCGATACAGTGCCGAGGTTTTACTGCTCGTGTTGAATAAGCAAATCCAGGTGTGAGTGTCTGCACACCCCGGTAGCTCTTATATATTGCCTGCAAAATTAGCTGTTATTACTGTCACTGTTTAGTGATGGCGAGCTTGGGGGGGGGAAAAAACTCTCTCTGCAATCAAGAACCAAGCGCATCTTTGCAAATTATAGATAATTGTCAATGTCCAGATTATGATAATGGAGGCCTAATCCTGGAGAATAATTATTGTGGAGTGTTACAGTTGAAGCTGTCCAGTAAAGCTAACTGTCATTATTTAGACTCGATTTACAAGGGGGGACTAGTTGAGTGGAAAATATTCGGTTGGAAATAATCGGGGGCTCTCGATATAATGGTGTGTGTGTGTGTGTGTGTGTGTGTGTGTGTGCGCGCGCGCTCGCGCGCGTGCCTGAGTGCGTGTGCGCGCGCGCGCGTGTGTGTTTTGGTGGATGCACGATATAGGTCTATTGCGTGCAAATGCAACCATGCTTATATGCGCTTATATGCTTTGCACAACACATGCGGGTTTATGGGAAAAACACAAGTTTGTCATGAAACAATTATGGGCACAAGTTCAAATGAAAAATACCGATAAGGTAAAGTTTGCGTTTAGTAATAATAGCCTACATTTTACAGTATATAGGAAACCTATAGCTGGACGTAGGCGTACAAATACAATAGGCCTACATCAATGTTGGCCGTGGTGTAAAGGGAGGATTCAGTGTCAGGTGAACATGCATGGGTCAGTGTGTAGCTCACATGCAACTACATGTTTGTGTGTGCCCTGGGACTCTGGGAGGCATGAAGGCAAGGTGCATGTGTGTGCGCGAGAGTGCGCGCGAGAGAGAGAGAGAGAGAGAGGGGAGAGAGAGAGAGAGAGAGAGAGAGAGAGAGAGAGAGAGAGAGAGAGAGAGAGAGAGATAGTTGAGGGGGAATGCTTTGTGTAAAATGTCTGTTTGTGAGAATGCACTTTATGTTCTCTGCATGGCAGGATAAATTCAATTAGGACAATTTCAAGGCCTTAATACTTCTCACAGTAGAATGGTTTGTTTTGTGGTTTTGCAGTGGCAGCATTAGCAGCGCTGCCTGCTAATAACATGGTGAAATGTGGAGGATTTTTATTTTACTCGGAAGGTGGGCTGCGGCCGGGAGTGGCAGAGCTTTGGAGCCGGTCTACCCCCACAGGAATGCGGATTGTCTCAGATCTCCGTGCCGCCCCCTCGCCTCCTCTCTGCCATTCAAAGCAACTAATTGTAGGGGACACAAAGGGAGCACGACTGCAGACTGTCTGCTCCAAGACAAGTTTCTTTTAGGGGGATTCACTCAGACTCAGAGAGAGAATACTTTTCCTGAATACAATTCTGGTGGTAGCAAAGATAAAAACCAATATAACTAAAAATAATAATATAGGCTAACCAAATGGTAATTAAAAACATTGACATCCAATTTTCTATCTGTAGCCAATTAGCTATAACCTGACATATATGCCTATAAAATAAGAAATAATGTGTCTGACCGAGGCCTATATGGCATATGTCCTGGTTGCCTTATAAATAGCACACTTAATTTACCCCAAAATAAAAAGAATAAAATAAACGTGTTTTTGTTATGTCTGTTTAATGAAGTGGTAACACATTTGCATGGCATTCCTTGTGCTCTAACATGAGTTTAATAATATCAACGAAGTGTGACTTTTTCAGCATAATTCTGTACAAGACAAATGAAGAATTCTCAAAATTCGGGCCAATGTTTCTTGTTTGGCCCCATGGTGACGCGTCTAATTAACGTCAGTTATTTAGTCACTCAAAGCGACCTTGTGTGAGATGCCAGACATCACCCTGAGTTTTATGGCTTTAAAATGTTACCTTGTCTTTTGTCCAAAAGGCTAGCGAGATAAATATGAGTGGACATGCTGCATCCACTTAAAACTAATATTTAGAAGTATTATTTACACCACCAATAGAATTTATGGCACTTTCTGGATAGTTAGATGTGATTTACATCCGTGACACGTGTGAATAGGTATAGCCTAAGGGGTAAGACTACAAAAATGTTTTTTTCTCAAGAGTCCTTGTGGATTTTCAGTGCAAAATATCGGGATAGAAATAAGAAAAATGCATTGAGGTCGTAACTCAGATACTGCAAGTTTTGCAAGTCCATTGTCCATTTAAAACGTTTAATAGTCTTCCAAAAATGCAATAAATTACATGCACACATTTACACATTTTACACGGTTTCTTCTATGACTGGCATCAAATACATTGCATATTCCTCTGAAATTTAAACACGAGTCCCATAGGAGAAAAAATAAAATAAAATAAAAAATCGAAGTGAACATCAGGGTTTTTCAATATAACGTCCCCGTTCCAAGAGCCAACGAGTGCTGTAATGAGTTGGGGCTCTGAAGGTGGGAATTCATGGATCCGCCGGCCGCGGTGGAGTACCACGACGCAGAGTTTTCCAAAAAGTTAGACGCGGCCGTGTTGATGTTTTGCTGCAGGCTGTGCGGCCTGTTGGCCGAGCCTTGCGTGTCCCACACGGCCGGGGACTGCGGGGAGTTGCACGCCATGGGGTCGCTGGAGCTGGGACTGTGCTCGGGTGGCAGCTCGCCGTTCTTCATGATCTTCTTCAGCTTTGACCTTTTGTTCTGGAACCAGATCTTGACCTGGAAAGAGATGAAAAACATTGGTTGATTGAATACTTTATTAGAAGTTTGCATATAGGAAAAGGTACAAGTTCATATAGGTCAGGTACAAGACCACAAGAAAGCTTTTGGCCTTGTTTAAATTGAGGTCCCTTTTTTCTCAATTCATACGAAATGCATACATTTATATAACATAATAATTAAGGGGAATGAATGCGTCATGAGTCATGACGCACACCAATTGGAGAAAGCAATTGCTTTTTTAAAAGGACTACAAATAGAACGGGATATGGCCCCGGGGGTTCACATGATTTACGGTTGAATACAGAAAAACAACAACCACACATTGTAAAATAGCCGATCTAAGCTCACAATGAGTCACTTAGTAGATTGGCTATTTTAATTCGTCTGTTTGCAAAATGGCATAAGCGTCCAATCGAGTGAAATCATCATTTTAATTTGCCTTCCATGTAATGCGATTATGCGAACACAAAAGAATAAATCACGAAGGTGTGTTTTTTTCCATATCGACGCACCTGCGTTTGCGTGAGCCCAAGTGAAGCGGCCAGCTCGGCTCTCTCGGGCAGCGCGAGGTATTGTGTGTTCTGGAAGCGCCTCTGCAGGGCCGCCAGCTGGAAGCTGGAGTAGATGGTCCGCGGCTTCCGAACCTTCTTGGGCTTCCCGTTTACCATCCTCACCTCGGGCTCTGCTACGTCTTTTTCTGTTGGAAACAAGACGAGACACATGCAGGCTATAAGTAAGGCATGTGCAAGCCAGGCAGTGCAGAATAGCCTACTTTCGTATATATGGTAAGCCTTAGGTCTATAATCACAAATAAGACATATTTATATATGTATAAGTATAGCCTATATACATCGACCTCACCAGAACAAAGCAAAATAAATACACATTTCAACATAAAGCAAAAATAAATATATCTTTTCTACAGTAAAACTAATTAAAATGATGTAATTATTATTATTATTATAGGTTCTATTATTTCAACTTAACGCAAATTATGTTTTGGTGCCTGGCAAGAATATTGGGTGTAGGGAACCCGTCAGAATGTATCTATAAAGTCTGAATGTATGTTAATTCGTCTTCAGATTGTGTAGACATTTTTATTTGTCCTTGTTCACAAAGTATTGGATAAAACTAGGCCTGCCAATAGATCCACAATGAATTATTAGCCAATCAATGTGAATACATTACATGTTATCTGTCATATCAATGGTGCACAAATTATACTTTAGTAGGCCTAAAAAAACAAACAAATAATAATCTGGTTCTATGGACTCGTAATAACGAAGAATAGCCCGTACCTTGTGGACTTGTCTGTGGTTGCACCCTGCTATATGTCCCAGCGTATTGGTGATAAGCAGAGGTTGTGTAAGAGCTGTAATCGGGATAGGATTTCGTCGAATAATTTCCAGCGGATCCGTTTACGCCGTGGTACTGGTACTGGTAGGCGTTGAGAGGCTTCCCGTACGAGCTGGAGTTCGGGGAACAATAACCGTGGGACATCCCACCAGCGGGGCTGTAGTAGCCAGAATCCGTGGACGTGGACTCGGGTAAGGTAGGAGATTCCTGAGACGGGTGATGCATGGTGGAAAGTTGAAAGGAGCTCTGGAAGTCTGCGGGTTTGACACTCGGAATCCTTCGGTCGAATACTCCGGTCATAGTTTGAAGGCAAGAAGCGTTTAAAAAAAAAGGTTAAAAGGTTTAAATTAAAGAACTACGTGACTCCAAAAGGCGTTTTGAAGACTACACTGACATCGTGAAGGATCTCTCGCGCTGTCGGGCTCTGTTGAAGACTGCAACCAGCCCCGCAGCAAAGACTTGGTTAAATCCTAAATTGCGCTCTTACGCACAGAAGGGAGGATCTGGTTCCATTGGCCAGGGCGCAGACAACAGCTACACTCCAAATATCGCGACACTTTGAGGGGAGGAGGAGGGGTATCAGACTTACTTGAACAGAATGACTGACTATGATTTACTTTATCGATCAAGGGCAGCAATTGAACTGCTTGTCAGTCGAGGTGGTCAGAATTTCTTTCAGAAAGTTGAAATCAGAATATAGACAGATGTCATGTCAAATAAAGATGCATTGCTAATAAGCTTAATGTATAAGTGGGCAAATGAAACACTGCAGCTATAAATCACCATTTTGTGTAGATTTAAGCCAAAGAATTTAAGCTGGAACTCATAATTGAAAAATGTTAGTGTGATGCTTGATGTGTTCAATGTTGTTTAGGCTATTATATTTCTGAAACTCTAGGCTATAGGTCTGCCCTATAGATAAAAAAGCATTGTGTAAAGTCACTTAATTCTAAAGGCTTCGTAAATGTGCATTCAGAGATATTAATGTAGGTTATAATTGTTTGCTGCTACCACAAATCTATTAGGCCTACTTCAGCCCATATAGGCCACCCCCCCCCCCCCCCCCCCCCACACACACACACACACACACACACACACACACACACACACACACACACACACACACACACACACACACACACACAGAGCAAGCAAAAAAAAAACGCTCAGCAGCACATCAGTCAACATACTGTATGAATGAACAGATTCCATGGTCGAATAGCGCCGCCCAGTGGAACTATTGTATTATTACAAAACAATAAAAACAACAATAGGCTACAATAAAATACCCCTATCGAGTCTAGACATTTTAATTTAGGAATTTCAGTGAAAAAATGACCGGCAACAAGGGTAGGCCGACAACGTTAAAGATTATTAAAACAATAACCCCCACGGATCAGGTATGCCAGGCTTACAATAAACAGAAAATAATTACACAACAATTTCAATTAAACTATCAAAGTTGTCCACTATCAACAGGCATAATGATAAGCAGATCTGTAATTCCTGCCTAGAATTTACATAGGATAGAAATGAATTATATAGTCTATATTAATAGGATAGTGAAACAGGATTATACAAGCACAATATAAATTGTAATTTAACTGGAGAGGCAAATAAAGAATACCTTTAACACTTAGTCTTTGACGGTTTGACCATTGATGAGATATAAAACAAAATATAAAACATAAAAGGACATTAGTGATGCAAAAAAATAATAACCCCGGAAGCACTCTCCATGTTTGGCTACATCTCTCATATCTTCTTCCTGTGCACTTTTGGTTGTTGACATTTGAAAACATTGCGCTGTGTGTTACTTTAAACGTTGTTTATATTGTTACGTTCAAGCAACGAGTAATGAATGAAAATGGCAACATATAGGTTTATTATTTTTCGGTGTTTTTTTTTTTTTCTCTACCAAAAGTCGGCGCGCCGAGCGTGCGTCTGACGTCACGGGCAGCCTTTAGTAGCTCCAGTCCCGTTTTGTGTTTGGGATGTTACAAAGAAAATAGTGACCTGTCGAGTTAATTCTGTGGCTACAGAGGTCGCTGTTTTGCCATTTTCGACAAATTTGTGGCAACTGGCGACCATTTTCAATAAAACATTGTGTGACTTGGCTGCAACTATACACACTGTGGTGGAAAAAGTTCTCAAATGTTTTTAACAAGTAAACGTATCAATACTGTAATACTAATGCAGAAATACTCTGTTACAAGTAAAAGTCCGGAATTCAAAATTTACTTGAGTAAAATTACAAACGTATTTGCATCAAATGTACTTAAAGTATAGGCCTACCAAAAGTTGAAAGTAGGCCTACTCATTATGCAGAATGTGCCATTTCAAATGTATCAACATTTTCTGAAAAAAGTGCATCGCGATACATTGTGAGCTTGTAGAGCATCTATTTTCAGATGAACTAAATGTAAATAGGGCTGAAGTGGTTAATGTGTTTTAATCAATCTACAAAGTAACTGATAACTAAAGTTTTCAAATAATTGTAGTGGAGTAAAAGTACAATGTTTGGATCCAAGTCAAGATGTAGTGGAGTAGATGTAAAAGTATTGGAAATTGGAATTACTCAAGTAAAGAACAAATACCTCATAACGAAAAAACATTGCATGGATGCACCTGGGACGTATCCTCAGTCACAGTGATGTAGCCCAAGGTCATAGGGGTTTCGGGTCTCGCAACATCATACCCCTCGCTCAGGTGACCCAGCCGGGATGATCAAGTCCCGACCTTACGTTCCAGTAGCTACCAACAATCAGTCCCATTAGGGAAAAACAGGGCCACGCTCCATTGCTCCGGAACTACTCTGCCGAGACCGGCGATCAGGTGCTTTGCAGGACAAGGCTCTGTGGGTTGACTACTGGCCGGCCTCCTCCTACGTCTCACCAGGTCCACTCCTGCTCTCACCAGGTCCAGGACCTGTGCGTTGCACCAGACTCCCAGTACCAAACATTTAATTCAGGACCAGTGGGTTCCTGACTGGCCCTCCTAAAGGCCTCACCGGGTTTGTTGGGCCTCTTCCTCACAGAAGACACAGGCTGGGGCGATAAGCTATACTGCTCCTGGGTGCATGCCGTCTACATTCCGGCTGTCACCCGTCTCTCCGGTGGTCACCTGACTGTTCCTGGTTGTCACGTAGTCTATTCCTATGAGATAAAAAGAATAACTATAACAAAAAACATTGCATGGATGCACCTGGGACGTATCCTCAGTTGATGTAGCCCAAGGTCATAGGAGTTTTGGGTCTCGCAACATCATACCCCTCGCACCGGTGACCCAGCCGGGGTGATATTATATGCATTTGGGTCCCCAACTGGAATCAGTGGGGGTACATTTATTGAAATCCAATTATTGTCTTAGCTCTTAGGAATGCGACAAAGACAAAAAAAAATATCCATATGTAGCGAGTAATCAATAGAAAAAAGTCATTTTGGGGGTGAACTACTCCTTTAAGTAAATGTACTTAGTTACTTTTCACACGTGGCTAATATTAAATTAGAACACTGGTTTTCAACCAGTGGTCCTTGAGGGGGTATCAGCAGGTGGTCCCCAGCTAAATGATGGAGAGTTGGTAAAAATGGTAACCAAATGGACCCTTATAAATCTTTAACTCTTGTCTTGAGGCCTTGAGTCTTGAGGCCGTAAAATGAAACCAAACGGATCTAAGTTTTGGGTCTGAGAGACTAAATCTCATCAAATGGTGGTCCGTGGGTCAAATGCCGAATAAATAATGGACCTTGACATGAAAAAGTTTGAAAAACCACTGTTCAAATTCCAGAGCAGATGGGGGCGCTAATGTTGGATCAGCCGTAAGACAACAAAAAAGAAGAAGACGCAACCTGGCGTGTCACAGAATTCGATAGGCCACCAATTCCTGCACTGTCGGTTCTTCTTATGTGTGTGTGTTGGGGGGATGGGGCCGTGCCGAGGATGATGAGAAAGCTCCCGTTGGTGCAATTATTTACAACTTGATAAACTCCAAACCCTTTTTGTTATCATAGGGACCCGGGGCACACACCCCCGCTTATTTTTGTATATAAATATATTTCGCGCACCGTATGTGTTTGGAGGCCAGCCCGGCGGCAAGAACACAGTGGAGTATCGGTGCATCCACGGCACGAGTTTAAAACCGTCGAAATGTATTCCGCTCCTGGACCTGGAGGTAAGGCTTTAATTCCATTATACTTAGAGCCGCACGAGCCTTTCGCTCGACAGAAAGGTCACATTTTCAACTGAACAAACGTGTCTTAAAAGTCGCGTCGCCACTTTTTTTCAGTTCAAAACACGTAGCCTATTTGTTGTCGAGCGAGAAAAAAAACTCATGCCGACCAAGTAAACTAGCCCTGGTCCATAGCTTTAGAAGGAGTTCTCTCCTTGACGCTATGTCACCGATGAGCCCTTGCGCTCACAGCCGCGGCAACCCAGGCTGCTCAGCCTCTCGTCTGTAGTAAATATTTAAAACACAATTTCGCTACTTACCAAAACAAAGACGGTTTTAGGGAGTTGAAAGCCTACTTTCCTTTGTGGGACCACTCTGAGCCCCCCACCTCACGTCTAAAATACACTTTTTGGTCAGAAAAGAAAATATTTAATCGGAAGTTTTAGCTACTCCACACCGCCCTCTACAGATCTTTGTCAATAGAAATTCCATTGACCAGTTTTTGCCTTCCCGTGAAATATTTTCTATTCTGGCTTAAAAGTGTATTTTAGACGTGATTTGGGGGCCTCAGAGTGTTCCCACTAAGGAAAGTAGGCTTTCAACTCCCAAATGCAGTCTTTGTTTTGGTGAGTAGCGAAACTATTTTATTTTTTTACTACAGACTACAGACCCTTGAAGAGAGGGTGCTCAGCCTTTCCTGCGGGCGCAGACATCTTCTGTGGCATAGCGTTAAGGAGAACTCCTTCCAACGCTATGAACCAGAGCTAAAGTAAACTAACCTCAAGTTGTTAGCAGCAGTTTGCTAGGCGACGAAGCTTATATAGTTAGTTACACGTTCAACTCTCTTATTGACGTTTCAGTACTTCTGTCGTCATGTTAAATCGGATTTGAACGTGGGCCTTTCAGCACATTTTGCTCACAGTTGAATTGTAACTGTTGCCTTGCTCAAGAACACGTCGTCCCCAACCAGAAGTACAAGCACCAGCAGTAGAAATAATGCTAGCAGATTAGCACGTCCCGGCTAGCTAGCGTTGCCACATTACCCGACCTTGTTATTGTTGTTAGCTGTTTAGCTGGCTAATTAAGTATATTGATTTGGATAAAACGAACCAACTGAACAAACATGATCATATTGCATATAAAGACAGTTTGAGTGAGCATTCGTACACATAGCGAGGACAAGGGGCTATCTATCTATCAACCTCTGATCTCTCCGTTCGTAGCCCCTGTACTGTAGCTTCTATCGTCAAGCCAGTGTGGCCATGAAGCTAATCGTTTCTATTTTGATCAGGCGTAATGTGATGCAAGTTGTTTACTATATTAAACAATGCAAGAAATGTACACGTGGTTGTTAGAAGCGATGGTCACCAACGTTTTGTCTTGGTTCTCCTTTATTGTTTATGATGATGTTAAAGATTATCATAGAATATGATTTGGGGACAGGGGCCGGTTGCATGAAGCCACTTAGGTTAAGATTTTATGTCTGTCTATCATACATACATACATACATAATTGCAACAATCTGAAAGTGTAGTGAAATCTTAAGCAGGTGTACTAAGGTCTTGTAAAAGTACATTCACTATGTCTGTACTCTGTCGTGCAACATTATTAATAGTCTCTATTACAGGCCAGCGGTGGTTAATTGCACTCATTACATGTCCTTGTAATTCTCGATTTCTATCAGCAACCCCCTGTAGGATAGAAAACCCAGTTGTAGCCAGGATCCAGATTCCAGAATACCATAGTTGGGAACAACTCAACTCCAGGAGAATGGGTGGCTTTAGGAGGGCATACAGGTTGCTGGCCTGCCTCTTGTGTGTGTTTGCAATTGATAAGACTTAAGAGAAGTCGCCCTTGGTTGTGAATGATAGTGTTTTGGGGCAGATAAGCGAGTAAGCCTTCTGGCCATGAAGCAAGGAAGTGTTTGCCATGGTAACCTAAGCAGAGTTGAGCAACAACACTGACTGCTGCTTCTCCATAGCTTTTTACTGTATAACAGTGGTTCTCAAACAGTTTTGGCTCAGGGCACACCTGTAAATAACCTTTTCATCCACGGCACCCCTGAATTACAATTACATTACCTTACATTTGTCAAATTTGTAAATCTTTACCCTAAGATACAGTATGTAACGAGGAAAACTTGAGAGAATCTGTTTCCATTAGGACAGATTAAAAAAAATACTATATTTGGCTTTAACCTAACCCCAGTGTCCCTGTTCTGCGAGGAACATTCACCAAAAATCATAACACGTTGTGAGCTTGTAGATCTGCTATTTTTGGTGAGGGGATTTGGTTTACTGTAGGCTGAAAAGTATCGCACCAAGTACAGTGCAACTGAACTCGGGTCCGTTTTACTAATTATAAGTGGTTAAACTGAAGTGATATTGATGAATTCCAAATGTTATCGAAGTATTCTGAGGCACCCCTGGACTTACATCACGGCACCCACTTTGAGAAACCCTGCTGTATATAAGATATTACTAAGTATTGCTTTACATTTTGTAAGCCACATCAATTTGTCAGTGATGAAACTTATTCAGCGTTCTCTGTGTGCAATGACCAAGGGAATATGTGAGAAACCATAACATGTAATTTTTGTCTTCTTTAGCTGCTGAGATGCAGGAGAGACCCCTCTCTTCTGGGTCAATAGGCTCTGGTAAGATTCTTCTCCCTAGTACTTTTAACCACAAGAAGCATTGAACCCTGGGGACCCCGGTCAAAGAAGTGTATATTGGGTTGAAGTGGTTAAAGCCGTATGCCAAATTACCAATGTCCACTGGTGTTATTGTTATTGACAACAAAATGCATTATATAGGTACTCGGTTAACATTTCTACCATTTGTCATACAAGAGCTTATTCTAGATGGTAATTTTAGAATCACATTGTGTCCAAGCTGACAGTTAAATACATTTGGGATGGTTGCCTAACTAAATAGCAAAAAAGGCCATTCAATATTAGTCACTAATTAGTGGGCTTTATCGGCGTATTTCAGTGCACAGAGCTGTAGGACCAAGATAGCGTGCCTAAGGGAGTGGGCTCTTTTGCGTACCACCATGACTACATTGAAAGTTGACTACAATTAGCCAGTTAACTTACAAATGTCCCTGACACAGAACTACTTCTTTACTCATATTGATTCAGTGGCTTATTCTCATACATGTGTGTTATGTTTTTTTTTTCCTCTCCTATTTTTACATGCATTTCTTTTCATTTGCTTAATTTTCACTTTGTGAGTAACAGTTGGTTTTGAAGGTGCGAAGGTTGTTATAATTCTTGCTGCACTGAACTTGTTACACATCTAGTGTTCATTAGAATGCACTGACCAACGATTCATGTTTAGTTTTAAGAGAGGAAGGTGTTGATTCTCCTTTGAAGCTATCTTCCATAACTTTGGGTTATGACAAGTGACAACTTGAACAAACATGCTTCCTGGTTCATTAACGTCTGACGGCCGGGCTACACCAAGCCGTTTTGCGCGCGTCAGTGCGTATGCGGGTCGTGCGCGCGTATGCCCGTTTTGGATAGATCCAATTTATATCAATTCAGCCGGCTACACCAGGCGTACGGATAGCGCGAACCACGGATACGCATTCCCTAAAAATAGGATCGGTTCTATTTTTTTTAAGCACGCATATGCGTTTTGTACACAGACTATCTGGTCTTCCTCACATATACTCCCTCCTTGGTGTAGCCTGGAGCGTTTACGCAAACGCGAGCGTCTTCACGGACAGTATGCACGAATGCGCACATTTTTTGGCGTAGTCCGGCCGTAATGCTTAATTAATAATTGGTTGCACACTGGTGTTGCACGCCAAAAATAGCTTTTCCCAAACTCACATCCGCCACATCGTTTTGTGAGCTTGTAGATTGGCTATTTTTGGGCACCAGTGCACAGTCAAGTATAAATCAGGCTTACTACATTTGAGATGTTGAGCCCTTGGGAATTGACACCGACAATTACTTTACAACGTCATAATAAACATCTAATTTGTCACTGATTTCTTTCCCCTGACCCCTCCGATCCAGATCCCCCGTCACCCCCAGTGCCAGAGTATGTCTTCAAGCCCCCCTCGCGGCCAGACTTTGGCACCATGGGCAGGACAATCAAGCTGCAGGCCAACTTCTTTGAGATGGAAATCCCCAAACTGGAGGTGTACCATTATGACATTGACATCAAGCCTGAGAAATGCCCCAGGAGGGTCAATCGGTAAGCATGAGGGTGGCTAGAGAGGCCACCTGAGAATTGGAAGTTGACCCTCGGCTCACCCAGTTTACATGTCAGTGTCCCACTTGAGCACTTAACCCCTAAAAAGCACCCCCTGCTAGGGGTGGGACGATTCACTTACCTCCCGATGCGATCTCGATGCCTTGGGTGACTATTCGATTTACATCACGATTCTTGATTATATTGCGATTCAATATCACGATTCAAACTTAAAATGTGTAAGTGGTGTTCGTAGGACCACAGCACTTTCTTCGTCCACCATTTTCTCGTTTGTATATTTACTTGCATCATACTGATGACATAATGTGACGCACACAACATCGATTCTGAACTTTGAAATTGATTGGGGGAAAAAATCGTGGCATTAAAAATCGCAATATTTGAGTGAATCGATTAATATTTTTTGCCCACCCCTACCGTGTGCTCATCTGAGCCATCTTGACCAACTTGACTGCTGGGTTAAACAGTAAAAGCATTTTCCCCACCTTCAGTGACCAGAAAATACTCCCTTTTCGTCATTATTATTCAGTAAATTGCCCGGTAAATTTTAATGAGTGATTTTTTTTCCGTTACGCCTGGTCACCTGATCAGTAGTTTTCTGTACGCAGTGATTTCCTGGACATTATGATGAATTGCCTTTCTTCTTCTTTCAGTGAAATTGTTGAGCACATGGTCCAGCACTTTAAAACACAGATCTTTGGAGATCGAAAGCCAGTGTACGACGGGAGGAAGAATCTCTACACAGCCATGCCGTTACCTATAGGCAGAGATAAAGTACGTTCTGACAACCAGTCAACAGTATGGTATCTGATTGTGGAGTGGAGAACACTTTTGCATCAGAACTGCCAACTGCTAAGTGATTTGAAAACTCTGGATACAAAACTTAAAGGGCTGACATCATTTTCTCCTCTTGTCCCCATCATCTGTGCAGGTGGAGCTTGAGGTTACCATTCCTGGCGAAGGAAAGGACCGCAGCTTCAAAGTGGCCATAAAGTGGGTGTCTTGCGTCAGCCTGCAAGCCCTGCACGAGGCCCTGTCAGGACGGCTACCAAACATCCCCTTTGAGACCATCCAGGCCCTGGACGTAGTCATGAGACATTTGCCCTCTATGAGGTCAGCCATTGCTATTGGTCTAGTCAGTGTTGATTTTGACAGCACATTTTCATTTTGTTTTGTCATATTTTGAATAAAATGATTTCGTTTTAGTCATATTTTAGTCATCTGAAATATGTTTTACTTTTTAGTCTAGTTTGTCCCTGCGACATGCTAGCGTTGTCCAGTTTTTATTTGATGAAATTGTCAGTATATTTAGTCATAGTTATAATCATAGCTTATTTCTTATTTCGTTTTTGTCAGTGAACATAGGTAGTCAACAAAAATTCTTTGTCATAGTTTTAGTCGACTGGGTCCAGTGTTGACTATTTATTTAGTTTATAATTCGTCAACCATTAAAAAGCATCTTGTTACTTAAACAAGTTGCTGTCTAGTCATGTAATGCTTGCTATAATGCTATATACCTGCGGCCATCCCTGCTACCCTTTTTAAATACAGTTTAGATAACATTGATGTGGTGATTGTTAACAAAGGAGTGATGATATATCCAGGCTCAAGACTGCTCACCGTGTTTTTGGCTTGGCATTTGCAACCTAACACGAAGCTAACATTTTACCGCTTAAGACTCAAAATAGCCACAGGTCAAAGGTTGACAAAACTATTTATTCGGTTTCTCCAGGTTTTTCCTACCTGCTTTTCTCTAAACCTGTCCATGTTTTCATCCTTTCTGTTCGTATAATGAAATGTTAATTGGCTTGTGTCCTCCACCATTGTCTGTCACAGGTACACGCCCGTGGGCCGCTCTTTCTTCACCCCCTCAGAAGGGTGTTCCAACCCGCTTGGCGGGGGCAGGGAGGTGTGGTTTGGCTTCCATCAGTCTGTCAGGCCCTCCCTCTGGAAAATGATGCTGAATATTGATGGTAGGCTTCATAACTGATGTTCAAATTGGGGCCCATAAACTGCAATTTCCGTTATGTTTCAGGGGGTGCCAGTAAAATGTGGAGCAGTTTAATTTCACTGGTAACGTCATCAGAAGTTTTAGCTCCGCCTTAAGGAGTAGTTCACCCCCAAAATGACTTTTGTTCTATTGATTATTCACCCCATGGAGACTTGAGTTCAATAATATTTTTTTGTATTTGTCGCATTCCTAAGACAAAAATTTCATTATAGTACATTTTCCCCCATTAATTCCGAATCCGGAATCATCCGGAATCAATTGTGGAAAATGTATTATAATGAAATTTTTGTCTTAGGAATGCGACAAATACAAACAAATATTATTTTACTCAAGTCTCCATGGCATGACTAATCAATAGAAAAAGTCATTTTGGGGGTGAACTACTCCTTTAAGAGAATGACTATTCTAACCAGAATGACTATTCTAACCAGAGGTTTCACTCTAAGCTCTCCACCACATAAAAAGCCATACATTTTTATTACTGTATCCTATGGAACAATAAAAATCAAGAGGATTCCATGATTTTAATCTGATCTATCTGGGATTTTGACATGTTTGTGAATACCTGCAATGATTATGAGTAGCTTTTGACCAGCTGTGGCCTCAAGTTGTGGTACCGTTCATGGAAGCTATTTACTTCTCTGTCTAATCGCTGTAATCTTGGGTTGCAGTTTCGGCCACTGCGTTCTACAAGGCCCAGCCTGTAATTGAGTTCATGTGTGAGGTCTTGGATTTCAAAAGCATTGAAGAACAACAGAAGCCCTTAACGGACTCCCAGCGAGTGAAGTTTACCAAGGAAATCAAAGGTAATTCATTGGTCATTCAAGTCATGAGTTGCAAGTAGAATGTATTTTTTTTCCCTTTTTTTCTTTTTCTTTAAAGCTGTCCGGTTTTCTCCCAGCATTTTATTAATCTCTTACATTATTGTAATTAATGTGACTGACTTTAATACTCAAAGGAATACATACTAAACGCTTATTAAGTAGTGGTTGAGTAGCAAATAAACCGCTTTGTTGTTTTTATGCTCTTGCAACAGAGAAATTGAAATAGTTTGCAACAGAAATGTTATTTAAAAAAAATGCTGCAATGCATATATTATTACCTGTAATGTATGCATATGGGAAACACAAGGTCCCAGGTTGTGTCAGACGCTTGCTCCCAGGTGCCTAATTTAGCTGTTTATGCAAATATACAGTAACAAATATTGCAAGTGCAGACCAAATCCTTTTTTTCCCCCATCTTTTTACTACATATACATGGATAGGTTACAATCACATACAAGGTTAGTACTAATGCACTATGAATAATGTGTAGTACGTTCAGATTGGTGTAGGGTTGTGTTTTAACCACTTTGCCTGTGACAAATCCAGGACTGAAGGTGGAGATCACCCACTGTGGACAGATGAAGAGGAAATATAGAGTGTGCAACGTGACCAGGAGACCAGCCAGCCACCAGACGTAAGAATGCTCAGGCAGCCATTGTTCATGTTGGCCATTATAAGCTGTACAGTTACAGAGCTGTCTGGTATTGAAAACATTGTGGATATTTCTTTGTAATACAGTAATGTGCCGTGGTATGTATTACAAGGTTGGACCCCATTTGTCCCAATTCCCCCACCTACCCCTACCGGTTGGTGTAGGGCAGGGGTCTTCAACGTTTTCAGACCAAGGACCCCTTAGTTGAGAGAGAGATGAAGCAGGGACCCCCACAACCTTTTCGTAGATTCCATATAGTTTCATTGTTTGACAGCACAATCATCAGTGTATTTTGGATTCATGTCAATTTGTGATTTCAGATATTTAACCACTTGAACTGTCAATACTTAATAATCTTGACATTTCACTTTGTACTTAGTCTGCTCTTTTTCCCCTCTACACTAAAGCTCTTTGCCGAAAACGCTGCGAGGCGTTGTGAGCTTGTAGATCTGCTATTTTTGGCTAAAGTTCTCAGAATCTCAGAACACCACTGTTCAGAACACCACTGTTCAAGTGGTTAATATATAAAAAAGGAGAAAAAGGTTTCTATCACACAAAGATTTGGAGGACCCCCTGTAGTAACTCTAAGGACCCCCTAGGGGTCCCGGACCCCCTGTTGAAGACCTCTGGTGTAGGGGAGCAACTGTCACTACACGTGACACCGCCAGTCCCATTCTTTTCACCTGTCTGTGACGAATTTCACTGGGAGGACATGGCACATGATGTGAACACAGATATAAAAAGCTAGATACCTCATCTGCCGCTGCAGTTCATTGGCGTGACTGGTAAAACAGGACTGGCGAAAGTGCGGAACTGTGGAAGGCACTCGGCCCCCTGCAGTGGGAAAGAGGGAGTCCCGCATCCGATTGGCCTACCGAGCATTCCATTCTGTGACGCACAAGAAAGCGTCCTTCAGAATTCCGGAAGCTTGCCAGTCCTATTTTACCAACGGCCCAAAGCTACCTTTTTGTCTATGCATGTGAAGGCACATTAGGGGTGTGAAAGAATATTCTATATTCGAAGATTCGTTCGAATGTTAACAATAAAAGAATATTCGAACGTAAAAAATGGAGCTTCGAATTAATTTATATTTAATTAAAACAAATCTACCGCACTTCTCGCGAGATTCTGGGCGCATGGAACGTTAAAAGGTGGCTGGTCTCGCAAGGCAGAAGTCTCCATTCGCTGCTGCAAAAGTGGGTTGATCTACAAGTCCACAATACGTCGCTGATCCAATACGTTCATTACGTTGTGAGCTTGTACATTGAGGGTGCCTATTTAGCGACACCGTCATACAGCGAAGAATAAACCTCCAGCTGCTTCACTTTCCCCTCACACTGTCACTGGCCGTCACATGTCGGAGTGGAGAGATGCACTCGTCCGCCTCGCAGACAGTGCACAGTGCAGCGCGCACACACAGTGCTTTTAAACTGGCTCACGTTGATTCAGAATGATTAACGAGTCGAGCTGAAACGGGCGACTCATTTAGTAATGACGGGAAGGCATACAAGAGACTTCCCCACCGAAAACACTATAAAAAAGCATGGATTTCTTCTCTCACCGAGTCAATCTCCCCGCACGCAGCCACGCGGTAACGGTAAAACTTCCTCCGTCACTCACACTGCTCTTGTTCAAACCAAAACATAATCCATTGGTGTGATTGATTATAATTGCTCATTTCATGTCGTGGCTGTTCCAACTCAACTCAATCACAGCTGCTGTGAGTGAGGCACGCTTTGCAAGACGATCCGATTCTGCTCTAACGCAGGCACGTGCACACATACATCAAACGGGGCTTGAGCCCCTGCCCTTTTAACAGAGAATTGTCCACCAAAAGGCCCTTTTAGAAATGTCAGCCCCTGCCTCTCTTAACATTCTTTGCACGTCCCTGACCAACGCGGACCTGCACACAGTAAAAAAAAAAGCGATAGAAGCGACTGTCTAGAATAAACAGCTTCGAATTGCGAATGCTTCGAATTATTCGTTATTTTCGAATATTCGAATTTATTCGAATATACGGGGGATTTTCGGGCGAATATTCGAATGCTATTTTTGGCACATTTTCACAGCCCTAAGGCACATGCTATTCTTCTCAGTTCAGCCCCCACTGAACAGGTGCCCTGGACAACCTGTAGGAGTTACTAGTAATGCAAGAGAGATCTCTTCCCCGCCTGGCTCATAGACATACAGGTAGACGCCTCCTCCAGCTCTGGGGTGTCTACTCTGTATCACGGGAGGGCAAGCTTCCGCGTGCGTCATAGAAAAAGAAGTTTGGTAGGCTGGTGTGCCCTCTCAGGCCGTTTGTTTAATTCGAACGCACCCTAAAGTCTGACCAATCCCGGAAAAGACTCTGTGATTTGTGATTGGTCAGTAGTTATTTTGAGTGGCAGCGTATCTTCCGCATTTCTGGCCTCCAGTTTTTACCGTTCGCTCCAAAGAGTATCTATGGCCTGGCTGTCCTCACTGCGAACACGAGCAGCTGTGTCTGTTGGAATGACCAGTTGGATGCCTAGCCAAGCCGGAGGCACCACAGAGGATTCAACCCTAACCCTGCACCCCATTTGTCATTACTGATAAGTGACTGATAAATGTGGAAAGATGACAAAACACACCAGTTCCTAACATTCAGTAGGGAATCTTGAGGCGAGAACAAATTGCAACATCTTGTCCTGATATGTGCCGCCTGGTGTTGTATTGGGTGTACAGATGAGAGGAGGAGCAGATATTGGCTCCTAGTATCTTGGAAGTTCCTAAAAGCAAGTGTCCCAAGTTCCAACATCTGTGTCTGTATTTGGCTGGCTTCAATTACACAGTTTAAGATCTATAACCGAGTCCTGCAGATACAGTTCTAGATATTAAGTCTATGTACAACCACCTATATGGACATCCCTCCATAACGAAATATTGATATCCTCTTCTGATATCTTGTGGAGTTCACTCTTTTAAGGCGCAACTGTCTCCCATAGACTGTAGCACCATGGGCACAGGTCTAGCTTTGCTGCTCAAAAACCCTGTATTTCAACTCCCCAACAGTTTTGCTACTGCAGGTCTATGATTGTTGTAAAAAATAGAGTTGAACTGATTACTTGAGCAGTGAAAAATGCCGCCCTCCCTGTTTTCCGGACAGAGCCGGTTAGGATAGGTTGAGCCTAGAGAGTAGAGAGAGAGATTCAATTTATTGTCAGTGTACAGTACAAGTACAGTACAGTACAGTACAGTACAGCGAAAAGTATTTTCACATCTCACCCAGAGTGCAAACATGTCAGCATTAAAGAGTACAGTAATACATAAATGCAGAGATGAGCAGTATTAATTAAATGAATAAATAGATAAATATGGTTAAGTAAATAAAGTAATAAATACATTTTGACCATATTGCACATAGCCCTATTGCACATAATGCACAAGTGTTCGACTCATGTCCAGAGGGAATATTCCACAAGTCCAGTGACCAGAGTGCGCAAGTCACACACAGAAAGCACAAGTACACTAGGTGCTAGCAGCTAGACTGATATGTATCCCGAGTCCCAGCTACACCAGGGATGGTGGATGGCCTGGGGGAGGGAGGGCTGTAACTGGAGGGGAGGAGAGGGGTGGGAGAAGAGTTCAGGTAGATGACAGTGGAGGGGAAGAAGCTGTTCCGAAGTCTACTGGTCTTGGAAGCCAGGTTTCTGTATCGCCTTCCAGAGGGGAGGAGGGCAAAAAGACTGATTGGGGTGAGAGGGGTCTTTAATGATGAGTACCGGAAGCATTTCAATGTTCACTTGCTCGCATTGCAGTATATTGGCGTTAAGTGTTTGCCAAATTTCTTTCAAAGCACCTAACATCCATGCTAGATGTTAGAGTTTAATCTGCTCTTGAGAAATCTGCTTAATGAATATGGACCACTGACTGACCAGCTTAGAATAACTTTTGTAAACATATTTGAAGATGGCGTGCGTATGTCTGAGAAATACACTATCTTCGTTCGTAAACAAAACCGTAACTTGGGGAGCAAATGGGAAGTTGCTGTATTTTTAGCTTACATATTTTTCTTTGTTGTGTTTTCCCAGGTTCCCCCTGCAGCAAGAGAATGGCCAAACAATTGAATGCACTGTAGCACAGTACTTTAAAGACAAGTACAAGCTGATCCTGCGGTACCCCCACCTCCCTTGTCTTCAGGTTGGACAAGAACAGAAACACACCTACCTGCCTCTAGAGGTAAAGCAACGGCAGAATTCTACGTATATATTTTGTTGTTGATGTGCATGGAAAGAGTTATCTCCCGTTTAACATTAACTTTCATATTTCATATATTTGATATCTCATACTTTTGTTGAAATGTGCGACCAACCAAATCAGCTACCTTGCTTGTGAAAAAGAACATGGTGGATAACATTTCCTGTAAATGTGATTCCTGTAAATGTGATTGTGTTCTCTGTTTACATCCCAGGTGTGTAACATAGTGGCAGGGCAGCGCTGCATCAAGAAACTGACAGACAATCAGACCTCCACCATGATCCGTGCCACAGCCAGATCAGCACCCGACCGTCAGGACGAAATCAGCAAACTGGTATGTAACCTTGCTATTACCCTGCCTCAGTCCGAGATGTTTACAGTGAATTTGAAATATGTCCGTATTTTTTTTCTCAAAGTTGGCCCAAGAGGCCAGCCATCTAGAACAGTGGTTCTCAACCGAACAAATGTGCATGCACACGTTAAGACTATATTCTATAATTAATAATTATAAAATAAAATGGCGAAACCAACTATATTAGTTAAAGGTTGAAATGCACACCTCTTCTCACAGCCACAGTAGCCATTGGCTATCAATGTTCCTACTCCTCTTTGTTTAAAACAACTCCACTTATTTATCAGTGTAATTTGGATGTTTGGTGTGGAAATACCTCATTTTCACAGGCTTTAAGCTTTCGTGTGTGAGAATCTCAACACAGTTGAAGTTGGGTCTGATCAATTTCTTAACATGGCACATCAATAGTAAAAAAAGAAAACCCTGCTTGTATTTGCATCACAAAGTCAACAGTTGTGCCTCAATGTTCTTACCCACTTTGAGTGTCTCACCTGTGGTCAAGGTTTTATACTGGTAACTTTTTAGATGGATCTTACTGTAACGGGAAGATCTAGCCACCGTTCCATCCACAGTCCCTTGGCTGCTCAGAGCATGTTCCATGCTTCTGTGTTTTTGTAGTGAAAAGCTTCCTTACATTTCAACTAACTTGCACATTAACTTTTCGCTGTTATCATTATGAAAGTCTAGTAACATTTGACGGCACAACTTTAGTTTATGCGGCAAAAGGGTGAAGCCAGCTAGCGTGAACGTTATAGCCGGGGACCCAGTCACCAAAATGGGAGGGGACATGTGATTTTCTCCCGTACTTTTTATTTCTGTTTGGTCATTAAGGTCAACAGAATGAGAGGCCTGCTCTGCTGGAAACATCGCGAAAAAAAGTTATAGCCATTTGTATATTCACTGTCCCATTGACTCCACTAGAAATATTTAAAAAAGGAAAAAAAGTCTGCTTTAATTAGCATGTGAGGGGTCAAACTGGAGGTTTTCATGATCCTGAATCCATTGCAAGCATTTTCCTTGGGCTAGATTTCGGCCCCCCAAATACTGTGAAAAGTGATGAGTCATCACCTTTTTTCCACTTTTCACAGTTTTGGGTTGCTGAAAGTTAACCCAAGGAATGTTTTTCATGCAAAACAAATGCTTGAAATGGATTCAGAATCATGAAGAACCCCTAGTTTGACCCCTCACATGCTACTTAAAGCACATGTATTTTATTTTTAAAATATTTCTAGTGGAGTCAATGGGACAGTGAATATCCAAATGGCCATAACCTTTTTTCGCGATGTTTCCGGCAGAGCAGGCCTCTCATTCTGTGGACCTTAATGACCAAACTAATCGATAAAACAGAAATAAAAAGTACGGCAGAAAATCACATGTCCTACCCTACCTATTCCTTGAGCTTTTGGGCTTGTGGGTCCCCGGCTATTATGTCAAATTATTTGCCGACCCCCAGGTTGAGAACCACTAGAACAGCAATGGTGTGTGTGTCCCAACAAAAGTAGACCAATCACAGCAAACTACACAGCTCAGATGACATTGTGCTACACCAATCACAGTCACCACAAAAGTGTAGGGTGGGCCTGATTTAAGCAGTCACACCTGGCCTGAGTTAAACTAATTAAGACTCTGGGCTGGGTGTGATACACCTGTTGAGCATAGCAGTGCACACACAGGCCATCCTCTCGTGCGCACACACACCCACACTCTCTCAGAAAAAGCCTTTGTCATTTTTAGAGCACTGTCAGTGATTAGCGTAATCCATACATAGAAAACGTGTGGGACTTGATTGAAAAATGATTTTATCAGATACTACAGAAAATCACACGGAGGTCGAGCTGTACCTACAGGCCAGCCCGGTAATGGAGCTTTTTACTTTTGTCTGTCGCGTTTCCCAGATGAGAAGTGCCAACTTTAACCAGGACCCTTACGTTCGGGAATTTGGAGTGATGGTGAGGGACGAGATGACAGAGGTGAACGGCCGGGTCCTCCAGGCTCCTTCCATTCTCTACGGAGGCAGGGTATGTTGATTGACAACGCTTGGATGCCTTCATGCAGACCTAGTCTAATATGATCGCAGCCTTGTAGGGCTGGAAGTCTTTTGAAACTTTTGCTAAAAGTACATTTGTTGCAGCATATTCTACTGTTTTTGTTTTTAATGTTTATTTTAAGTAACACAAATAAATGTGTTATCCCATGAATGGAGACAGTTTAGGGTAAGCCTGTGGTTTTGTGATGTTTACAGAACAAAGCAATAGCCACACCAATCCAGGGAGTGTGGGATATGAGGAACAAGCAGTTCCACACCGGCATTGAGATCAAAGTGTGGGCCATCGCTTGCTTTGCCCCGCAGAGACAGTGCACTGAACTCCTGCTCAAGTAAGTGTGATATTGGATTAGAAATATGGCCTCTGTTCACATGTGCCATGATGTCCACTGTTTTTATAGTCGTTGTTTTGGATTGATATGGAGAGGAATAAATAGATTCTGAATGTAATGGTTATGATCTGAAATCATATTCTACTTCTACTTTACCGGTACTTTACCAGTATTTGCACCCGGATCCCCGCACAAGTGTGAAATAATTCAACTGTTGAGCTGTAAGGGACGACTCGTTTGAACAGAGGCTAAATAGATTTTTGACTTAGTTACATGTTTTACATGTGAAGTAAAATCTCCCAAATTAAATGGGACTTATAAAGTATGACTTTCAACCTAGTGGAGGGAAAAATGTTACTCAAACTTTCTTTCAACACTCTTAACATTTTGTTTGTTTGTGTAGTGGTTTATTTTTTCCCTCCAGCCTATGCATGGTGATACAGTTTGCGACTGTAAGTGTTCTGACATTTCAGCATAAAGAACGTTTCTTTAATGATTTCTGAACCTGTCTCTACCCAAGAGCCTTCACAGACCAGCTGAGGAAGATCTCTAGGGATGCAGGGATGCCCATCCAGGGCCAGCCTTGTTTCTGCAAGTACGCCCAGGGAGCCGACAGCGTGGAGCCCATGTTCAAGCATCTTAAGTATACTTACCAGGGCCTCCAGCTGGTGGTAGTGATCCTTCCTGGGAAGACACCCGTCTATGGTGAGGAACACAACCTTACTCAAGCCTATTCTTTCTAGTTGGCCTAGATGTACTCATGGTTTAGAGAGCTCACATGCTTTTCCGCATCCCCGCTTCGTGTTGTAGCTGAGGTGAAGCGTGTTGGTGACACGGTGCTCGGCATGGCCACCCAGTGTGTTCAGGTGAAGAACGTTCAGAAGACCACTCCTCAGACCCTCTCCAACCTCTGTCTGAAGATCAATGTCAAGCTGGGTGGGGTCAACAACATCCTCCTCCCACAGGGCAGGTTAGTGTGACCCATTTGTTGATACACATTACATATCTCTACATATCGTCACTGTCGGGCAGAAACCTTGTATCTCCAAGTTTCAAATTTGTAAATTATTTCGCAAAGCACAGCCCTGCTTCATCATACAAGGCTGTCGCACAAAATTAGTGACAACCGCGAGGCATTGTGTGCTTGTAGATCAGCTGTTTTCACTTGTATAAATCATTTTTAAAACGATGAATACAAAACGAACGGTTTTGGATTTCCACCCGACAACGGCGATATATTCCTACTATAAGCACATATTGGTTGATAACACATTACTGTTGATTTTCTGTACATGGGTGATAGATTGTCTTTATGCCCATATGCAGGGCCTGACATTTTCTAAATGGGGTCAGGATCCTGCCGTAAGTGCTTGACAGCAGACATCCTCCTTGTGTGGGGTGATATGTTGTGATCCTTGTGCTCGCTCTTTGCTCCTCAGGCCTCTGGTGTTCCAGCAGCCAGTTATCTTCCTTGGAGCAGATGTGACTCACCCCCCAGCAGGAGATGGGAAGAAGCCCTCCATCGCTGCTGTAAGTTAAATTACACAGCAGCGCTAAGAAAGGACGAATGGAATTAGTCATTTACAGACTGGAGAAAAAAAAAACATGTCCTTGTTTTCTCTTCATCAAAGAATTGCACCAATTTCTTTTGCTCGACTTGCGCTAGGCAAACAGAAAATTAAAGAATGCTTGACTTAATGCTTCTCAAATATGGGAAAAATGTAACTGTTAAGGTAAGGTTCAGTGAAAAGGTCAGAATCAAGCATGTACAGTAACTCCTTCAAACGTACCACCGTACCAAAATATCAATTCATAAATCTCTTTTCCATTTCCCACTGTCTTCCGAGGCTGTGATTAAGCCCCTAACGCAGAGCAATCCATCATATGTCGTGCTGTGATATAAACGACATGCTCCCACAGCACTTCCCAGCAGGAACAGATGTTCCCTGTCTTCCTAGGCGTTCCTAGCAGCTGTAGCAAAGTGCTGTTTTCTTTCTTCTCCTCCAGGTGGTGGGGAGCATGGACGCCCACCCCAGCCGCTACTGCGCCACGGTTCGGGTGCAGCAACACCGCCAGGACATCATCCAGGTAGGGATGGGACGATAACCGCTAATATCGCTTATCGTGACACTCACGATAATCGTATCGTGGAGATTAGATTTATCGTGAAATCGTCTTCCGTCATGCACTGGGATCAATTCACCACTTAAACCCTCCATAATTGGTTAAAGGGACCTGTAAATAACGTACTTGATAGTATTTTCTTTTTTCTCTTTTTCACACTCTACCAAATCTCTTTGCCAAAACATTGACGATCTACAAGCTCACAACGCGTCGCAACGCGACATGTTGTGAGCTTGTAGATCAGCTATTTTTTTGGCAAATGTTCCGCCCCATGATGTGGATGTGGGGGATATTTTGATTATCGCGATATCGTAAATCGCAATTTATTTGGTCACACTCGTTATATAAAATGTTCATATTGTCCCTTCCCATCATCCAGGACCTGGCCACCATGGTGAGGGAACTGCTGATCCAGTTCTACAAGTCCACCCGCTTCAAGCCCACCCGCATCATCTACTACCGCGATGGCATATCCGAGGGCCAGTTCAACCAGGTCAGAGATGTGCGTAATGCAGAGCTTTTTACATGGGGTTTGGCCACGTTGCCATGGGAACATTATTGCAAAAGGGTTGTACTTGTTTTCTCTGCCTGTAGTCTATCAGTCTATGTATGTAGTCTATCAGTCTATGTAAAGCCATAGCATGTTAGTGCAATATATCGTTGTCGGGTGGAAACCTTGTATGTTCGTTTCGTATTATTTTCCAGGTGCATATAGTCTAGTAAATCTAGGGAAAAAATACACTCAGGTTGGACAAAATTTTGTTATTTAGTTTTTCAACTGATTCTGACAGGAAATTAGGTCTACTAGCCAGGATAAAAAATCTACCATGATCTGCTCACTGCAAATACCCACAGTGGCCAAATCAAGTTGGGCTCCCATCGACTTTCTATACAGGAGGAAAATACCCAGAAAAAAATCTGCTTTAAGTAGGATGTGAGGGGTCTAACTAGGGGTTTGACATTATGCTGAATCCATTGCAAGCATTTGTTTTGCACAAAAAACATTCCTTGGGCTAACAGTGGCCCCAGAAAATGATGGTTTAGTGATGATGGCCACAGTTTTGTGGGCGTTTTATGGGGCCAATGAATGTTTTTGTGCAAAACAAATGCTTGCAATGGATTCAGCATCATGACAAACCCCTAGTTAGACCCCTCACATCCTACTTAAAGCAGATTTTGTTTTCTAGGTATTTTCCTCCTGTATAGAAAGTCGATGAGAGCCCAACTTGATTTGGCCACTGTGGGTATTTGCAGTGAGCAGATCATGGTATAAATATATTTTTTAAGATAGTTTTTGTAATGTCTTTACCCTGTCCCTGGTGTAACCTTTATAACCTTACTGGTCTATACAGGTCCTGCAGCATGAGTTGCTGGCAATCCGTGAAGCCTGCATCAAACTGGAGAAGGACTACCAGCCTGGTATCACCTTTGTGGTCGTACAGAAGCGACATCACACAAGATTGTTCTGTATGGACAGAAATGAGCGGGTGGGTACCCTTTCCTTTAGTCTAGACGTCTACATAAGTCTCATTTCATTTAACCTATTCAGAACGAGTACACATTATTGTGTATCATTATTTTATGCTTTAACTATTGAAAAATAGCTGTTTGAAAATTTGAATTTTGACCCGATTCTATAAGTGTCTTTTGAATCCTTCTAAGGCTTTTTGAAAAACCCTATGTTTCTATGTCAGCAATCTGGCCAGTCATCGTCAAAGAAAAGGTCCTTTTCACTTAACTGGAGCTCAGTTAGTCTGTTCTTGAGAGACTACTATGTCAGTGGTTCTCAAACGTTTTCATGTGAAGGACCCCCAAACTGATATGTATTTGGCCATGGACCGCCATCTCAAAATATTTAGTTCCAGGGACCCCCCAGAAGCAAAATTTGAGTTACAAACGTTCGCTTTAAAAATACATATATTCAAAGATTTGCACACATTTTCACAACTTTTAAAAAAAATAGCAGATCTACAAGCTCGCAGCACGGCACACAGTGCCACGCTGTGAGCTTGTATATCTTCTATTTTTCACTAGTTAAAGCATTCAATAATCCTAGGCCTAATTAAAGTGGTATAATAGTCTCTTTGTGTGTTGACTTCAATCAGAACTAAGGAACATGGCATCATCTTTATTTGGCTGAAGTATCTTTCCTAATGGCTTGTTCATGTAGGTTGGCAAGAGTGGCAACATCCCTGCGGGTACCACGGTGGATACAAAGATCACTCATCCATCTGAGTTTGACTTCTACCTTTGCAGTCATGCAGGCATACAGGTAAGAATCCCATTGACGACAGTAAAAGGGCTTAAAGTGCTATGAATGAATTGGAGTCATTCTTCTTTGTTTGCATTTTCAGGCAAAGACCTATCGGTGTTTTTGTATTTCAAATAAGAGAGCCCCCAAATAAGTTTGGGGGCTTGGGGGGGGGGAAACATAAATAAATCGGTGCTTCTCCTTTCCCATCACCCCTTGAAGGGTACCAGCAGGCCATCCCACTACCACGTCCTCTGGGACGACAACCATTTCACTTCGGATGAGCTGCAGGTGCTCACCTACCAGCTGTGCCACACCTACGTGCGCTGCACCCGCTCCGTCTCCATCCCTGCACCGGCTTACTACGCACACCTGGTGGCATTCCGTGCCCGTTATCACCTGGTGGACAAGGAGCATGACAGGTACGCCATACAACCTATCACACCGCAAACTTGCAGTGTTGTTCTTCAAAAATGAAGTAAACAAGACATATGGTGTTTTTGTTTCGTTTGTTTTTTTGTCTAGCCAGTTAACACATTTGTTGCAATGGAAAAATCTCTTTGAAGGTCCAAGATGCCATGTCTCCATAGACTTCCATGTAATTCATAGTGCACGGCATTCATGAGATAGCAGCCATTATGTTTCTTCAAATTTAAACAAACATGGCTGCCATGTTTTAAAGATGGGGTTGGTATGGGGCTTAAACATGCAATTTCGCAATCGTGATCATGCCTTAGCACATTTTTGAAAATTCTTTCGATTTTATTTTTTTGGAATCAAATGGACCTGTTAGGGTTCCATTTGTACCCTGTCTTGAGTTACAGACTTGCATGGGTCAATTTAGAACCCCATAAAGGAACCCACAAAGTCCCTGGAATCCACTTTGAGAATCACTGTTAGAATAACCAACTTGTAACTGCCATTTCAGTGCTGAGGGCAGTCACACGTCCGGACAGAGCAATGGGCGTGACCAGCAAGCCTTGGCCAAGGCGGTTCAGATCCACCAAGACACGCTGAGAACCATGTACTTTGCCTGAGTAAGCAGGTCCAGGTTGGAGGAGGTGCCACCTCCTCACCACCCCTGCCACCAGCCTTCACTGTCTTAGTATCAGGTGATAACCACCATCACATTGGTCTCACACATTATCCCTACCCTTCTGGGTTGTCACTTCATCAATTACATTGAAACCCACACCACATTCTTCCTGGCATCTAAACATTAGACTGTAAAATGGTAAAAGAATTCCTGAAAAATGAGAGGGTGGGAGGGTTGGGTTCAGTTGACTGTTTACCTGTTAATTGTTGTGAAAACTGCGGTGGACAAACCTGTTTACAGAACACGAGAAGGAAGGAGGACAGATTTGTACACACTGACAGAAAATCTATGGCCTGTAAACCATTGAGCGATGTCATTACATTTAAGAGTTAATTTTTCAGGCGGTCCATCCACCTGCTACATTTCCTCTGTTTTATTTTTATTTTATTTTAACGTTTTATTTGAGAGGGGCCTGATGGTTAAAGGGAGGAGAGGACATCGTAAGAAGAGCAGCCCCATTTCAGTTTTACAAACCTAAACATTTTCTTTCCTTCTGACAAATACTATTTATCAGCCAATCAAAGCAAAGTGCACTGACCAGAACGGCTACTTTACAAATCAGGACAAAAGTACTTAAGATGCTGTGAGCTCTGTCACAAGTTCTTCTCACGTGTTAGAGCACTGTGTGAAGGGAAGTGTCATTTGAGAGGGAGATGACTGTCATTTCGATGTACGACCATTAATTAATCAGCCTGCATTCCTTTTTTTTTCTCTCTCTTCAGTTTCAGTATTTGTCCTCAGACACTGGTGACCAACACATTTTTAATGCGAAATCTGGTGATGACAAAAATACGTTTTTCATTTTTTTTTAAATCAGATTTGTTATACAAATTTTTATACTAACTTACTTTAGGCTAGAGGAAGAGGGCTTTTAATATTGAAGAGATTGAACCGAAAGCAAAACGTTTGTTTTCAACTTTCCTGTCTAGCTAACACGAATATGTCACATCAGTAACCTAATTCCCTTGCTGCTGGGGGGAAAGACAATCGGGACTGGCGCCCGACATTTTTATTGTACTCTGAGCCTTGTTGAGAATGAGATGATACAAGTCATAGAAATCTACGTAGGGGAACCGTTATGAAATCTCTTGTAAGAGTTCCTCTTAATTTTAATTTTAATCATGTTTTTACGAATATGCATGTATATACATTTACGTTTTTGTGATTTGTTTTTCTCCATACCTATTAACCCCCTAGTCCTGTTTTGTTTTGATAGTTTTTTTTTTTTTTTTTCATTCCTCTTGTGTTTTCAATATAGCAGCGAAGTAGTTCTCATGACTGTTTGTCAGGGCTAGATGTTAGCCTGTCTATTCACTACAGTATATGAGGCCTGTAACGTTTGGTTTGGGACTCAATAATGGCGAGTTCTGTTAAATTGAATTCAGAGCACCTTCTGTCTCGCAGAAAGAAGCTTATGCAAATTACGTTGGGTGGATCGTTATAGCTTAACGTTGTTGGAGAATAAGGTATATTTTGAATAAGCTTTTGAGAGTGTTATTGTAGAGGCATTTTAAAACGACTGGCCCATATGTAGTCCAAACTAACAGACAGAATTAAATGCAAATATTTTACTGCCTTCCAACACTGTCGCTGAAGTTTTACTAATAATTAGACATTTTTGTATAGTATCCCATCACACCTTTTACTACTTATTACAAGTTAACCTGGCGATATAGTCTTGATTAACAGGGTGGGGGGGAGTAAATCTATATTTTATAACTATGCATCATTTTTAACTGAGATTTAGCAGTGGGGTATCTCATGAATTTAGGTCATTTATAGAGATATCTAATTAGATTTCTTTTCTTTTTTCCTTTTTTTTTTTTTAAAGCATTTTAACAGTGTTTCTAAGTGCTTGTCAGTATCCTTATGCCTTTGTGATGGCGCAGGATTTTATGTATGTATTGTTGTCGATATGATAGCACAAGAGTTGGGTATATCCTTTTTGTTTTTGTTCTTTTAAACAATCTTTCATAGCCAAACAAGATTACAAACTTTTTACAAGATGTACATTCAAAAGAACATTCAAAAGAAATGGAAGCACAATAAGGACGTCTTTATTATTATGGGTGCTAAACGTTTTTCACTGCTAAGCCACCGTAAATCCTTAGCGAACTGGTGCAAGAGGCTTCTGATTTACCCTAAACATGGTAAAAGTCGCACAAGCGTTTCGATGATCATTTTCTCCCCCGACAACCTTTTTTGTTCCCCATTAGCTGTAAAAGTAACTAGAGATCAGACTTAACTGTGTTCGAGGGGCATTCTGAAAATCACATACTTGATGTTTTTAATGGTGCTGGTCTCAATTGTAAAATCAACGTGTAAAAAATTGGGTGCACTTTTCATCGGAGATAGTTGGTATAAGAATTCTATATATTTTTAGTTTTTGGTCTCAATCAAAGCAAGGAGGCTGGAGGCGTATTAACACTGGTGTAATTGTGTGGAAGTGGCTGTGTGTTCTACCTCTTGTTACCTGTTTAAGTGTTATGGTAACATCAAACCGCTGGCCATTTCCTTATAATTACCCCTGCTATCTACAGTATCTCGTTGGCATAATTTGATTCTTGCGTTGACACTCAAGGTTTTAAAACACTCGGTATGCATGTTGGTGAACCTGCTTTCTTGAATCATGTAGTTGTCCTGTAAAGCGTCATCCATCCATCGGTATCCCCCACATATAGAATGCCAGAGTGCTTTTTTCCGGTTGGGACACTGAGCTGCGTGACCAAATTCTTGCAATAGTTTTATGTTAAGGTAACATATTAAAACTCAATTTTGGCTGTAACAACCAAATTACTTGTTGGGGATAAGTAAAAGTTTAATTTGTACAGTTTTATACATAGCTTTGTCCCTTTATTACTTTTGGAACAGCTGTCGTTTTTGACATCTTTTTATTTCTGACATGTTTTGTCTGCTTCTAGTGTGAATCATTGTAGAGTGCCATCATTGCATACTCTGGAGACAGACAAGATGATGTAACCCGATAATGCTGCCAGGTGGGCTGTTATTAAAAACAATCGTAAAATCATAAGTCAAAAACTAAAACGGATTAGAAAATGTGTATTAAATCTGAATGAATGTTCCATTACTAGGGAATATAAGACTTGTTTTGTTATATGGGTTGTTTCCATATCCCGCAATTATATTCTATTTTCTTTTGAATCCCCTGAAACTAGTTTGAATTAGATGGCGGCAGTTGATGCCGTTTTGTGGTGACGCTAATAGAGGCCCGTCATCTGCTCTGTGCTTCACAATGTGAATGTCCTGGTCTCCTGTGTGCATGTTGGCCTATTGAATGCTGCCATGTAGTTCCATAATCTTCACTCTTCCATTATTCAGCTTGTCACTCAAAGGGATAAAGTAATGTGCATTGTTGTATGTAGTGGTTCTTCAGTGGGGAATATCGTGCTTAATGTATACTCCATCGTACATTGGTATTGCAGCGCGAGTGTGGACGAAGGCCCTCTTGGCGTACATCTGGTCATACTTATGGTCATAAATGTTAGTTCTCAGCCATGGCCATGATGGTGCTGCTCAGTATGCACACAGTAACCGCAGTGG
The DNA here is from genome assembly GCF_963921795.1 of Nannobrachium achirus. Taxonomy (NCBI): domain Eukaryota; kingdom Metazoa; phylum Chordata; class Actinopteri; order Myctophiformes; family Myctophidae; genus Nannobrachium; species Nannobrachium achirus. Next base: position 47,457,420 of record NC_137819.1, on the reverse strand, counting down.
GAGGCTGATAGTCGATGTCCACCTTGAAACCTGTGGGACACCAGTCCTCAAACAAGTGAATGCTCATACATTGAGGAATTATAAGTATGACTAAGGCTTTAGAAAATAAAATCCGCATTTAGTCAATTTCTCGTCGTCTTCGCATTCCTTGAGACCAAACGTAGCAGCTAGCTTAATTTTCGCCAAAATTGAATGAGATATCCCTTTTAACGGATGTGGTTTGCTCTCGTTTATCGTTACTCCTTGTGATTTACCTATACAATACCTAAACGGCACCTTACAATACCAGACATGAATGGCATTGCTTTTCCTGTAAGAAAAAGTATATAGTTTTGCACTAAAATGAAAATAACCTTTGGTGCCGAATTGCGAGTCTAGTGTTCACCAGATTGTAGATGGACAGCATCCCTTTTTTGTTACAAAGGAACGTGAAAGAATGAGATGATGATGCTTGGTTAGAAAGAATGCAGAGATTCCGTCACCTGCAAAGCCAGTGGGATGAATGGAATCTAATTCACATAGCCACACAAATTAACCACTTAAACCCTGTACTTTCCGTCTCCTTTTTTCCCTCTACATCAAATCACTCTCACTGAAAATGGGCGATGGATAAGATTTGCCATTTTCAAAATTGGGACCCCCAGGGTTCATGTGGGTAATCAAGAGGGATTCTACCCAGCCAATAAAGCATGCAGCAGATTAATTCAGAAATAGTCTCATGCCTTTTTTGATGCAGTGAAATTTCCAGTAGGTGGTTGTTGGCTGTTTTCTTAGTGTGGTCATGAGATCAGAATGGTGCTTTTTTGCGAAACAAACGAAACTGACAGGTATTGTGCAGGAGTGAGTAGTTGTGGAAGTTCATATTTCTATTATCCCACTGCTTGTTTTAGATACAATGCCAAAGTTGTGAGTAAGGACAAGAGAAGTGTTCTGAAAGAAGTATGTATGCTATTTCATTGCTCAAGACGGCGATGTTGAAAATTTGACTAGAGCATCATGATTGTGTCACGTAAAACTAGCTACATATCAGATTTAGTAGAAGCTTTTCCTTTGCGTCTGTGGCTGTGCTCTAAATATGTTGTTATTGTGAGCTAAATGGAGAAGTCTGTGGATAAGTGGATTGTTGCCACAGGGAGCTGTGTATATACATATATACACCAGCATGGATGAATGTGTCATTGCTTCACATCGAGATTAGTGTTACCCCATGCATTTCAGGTCATTTTAGAAACGACCATTTTTATTTTGTCGTAACTGTCATTCTAGTCCACCTATGAGTTATTTTGTCTCAGCAAATGTCACATCAGTTCGTCTCTTGTCCCTTATTTTGTGAAATGACCGAAACTAAGTTAAAGGGAGATTTCACTTTCAAAAAAACTTTTGGTAATTTTATCATCTAATCAGGCTTTTATGAATACCCTGAACAGTTTTTAATTAGCTTGATTGAATATTTAGATATTTGATGTAAATGTTACCAGGCCCTCTCCCCACACACCCATTGTAACTTCAAACTTAATTTTAACCATGATAGATTCATTAAAAACACCCATTATTTTTTCTGGTGGCTCATACTACCCTCCTAATACGTGAGCAGGCAGTGTTTTCGATAACATTTTTCATTTATTTTAAAATGAAAAAAGTTATCGAAAAAACACTGCCTGCTTTTAATGAATCTATCATGGTTAAAATGAAGTTTGAAGTTACAATGGGTGTGTATGTGGAGAGAGGCCCTTTCACTGCTCCCTGTTGAAAGTGGAATATCCCTTTAAGTGGAGCGGGCTGGTTTGTCAAACTAAGCATATCTTATATTGTAGACAGATTGAACTTAAAGGCATAGGTCACCCAAAATAATTGCTTTTTTCTATCAGTTACTCACCCCATGGAGACTTGAATTTCTTTGTTTTTGTTGCATTCCTAAACCAATAATTTGGTGACCACTGACCAGCAGCGGTTCCCTATGGTAACACAAAGAGCCTGCTTTGTTCCTTATCAAATTACTGGCTTAGGAATGCAACAAATATCCATGAATTCAAGTACTCCAATCGATATAAAAAAGGTAATTTGGGGGATGAACTATCCCTATAGTTTTATTTTGGCACCCACCTGCAGCAATAGCGTAAACGTATTCTGGCCAGAGCAAACGTTCTTCCTTGGTGTGGCCTGTTCACACCATTATTCTTATGTAATGAGAACGTAAGTCAACATTTTAAATGGAACAAACTAGTCCAGAGCATTATATATATTTCTCTCTATCGTTCCTTTTACTTTTCCAATCTCCCTGAAAGCCTACACATTAATAAAAAAAAGTAATATTTTCTTAGATCAAAATGTAAAGATAAATGTATGTGACGCCTGTGTGTTTAAAATGATATAGATAATTTACCTGGGACTAAACTGTTGTTCAAACCGTTTTTGTTTTATCAACATGGGCAGTGGATTGGATTTGGCCATCTTTAGTGTTATATTTCAGTTTTTCTTTTCTTCTAGCCAACACATTGGGCTAAATGGAGTACACCAATGCATTGTCATTTCGTTATCATTTGATATCCAACGTATTTTGATCTACTTTTTTTTTAGATGGTTCTCTGCATACTGGCCACTACACTTTAGGAGACAAAGTTTCACACTGGTGCAAAGAATGGTCTGCTTTTCTCTTTAGTCAACGTGTGTGAAGCTGTACTATAAGAGCTGTATGTATATATGATGGTTGCTGTGTAGTTTGATCTTTGTTTTTCTCCAGCTTTTGTCTTTGACCTTGTAAATTAACCACTTTCAACCTGACGGCCCTATTTTAGGTATTATCATAGGTAAAAATGGCATATCTACAAGCTTGTTGAATTTTGAAGATTGTAAATAGGGCTTAAGTGGTTAATTCAGGCTATTATGTAGACCTTCAGAAAAGTCATGAAATGACACAACTCGGGACGAAACGTCTTTGGGCATTCATCCCTTGGGTGCATTTGTTCACTTGTGCCCACATTTCAAAATCATAGGTGATGAACATCTTCCTTTCTTCCTTTCCTGATGATACTGCCAAGTAGGTTTTGTCGAGGATGTCAATGATTTCATTAACACTGTTGGCTTTAACAGGCCCTGCTACCTATGATTTCCTGGTAATTATCCTTGTATTTTCCTCTCATCTGGCATAGTTTTATTTGATTGCATTTTCTTTTTCTTATTCAGCTTTTATGCCAATTTCCTTTTCCTAAAACTAAAGAAACTGAAGCTGACTTATGTCTCTCGCTACATAAATGATAAATGATGATACGTTGTGCATTACATTCATCCATTCGCTCGCGCGCGCACACACACACACACACACACACACACACACACACACACACACACACACACACACACACACACACACACACACACACACACACACACACACACACACACACACACACACACACACACACACCGACAGCAGAGCAAACCATGGAAGGCACCGACCTCCTCATTGAGAGCAGGTTGGTGCCTTAGATGTATGTGCATTTAAGCCATAAAAAGAATTGCAACAATTGTATTCATGTTAAATTCAAACACTAAACATTTGTACAATTCGTATTAACTGACAGGTAGTTGTCATTCATGATTTGTTTGCGCAGAAGAAAGAAATCTCAGAATGCAAAAAGAACGACTTTATTTAACGCTGTACATAAAAGAAGAAATATAACTCATTCAGAGCTCCTTAAACCTACACTTGATAATTATCTGTCTGGTGACTAATGATATTGCTGGTAGATTCAATTACATTTTTTTTCTCTTGGCCTTCTTTCTAACTGGGTCCAACTCAAAGCACTTCCAGAGGCGTACGCTCTCTTCTATGGCTACAGCAGAACAGTCCAAGAAGCACGTTTTAGACTTTAGAAAATGATATGGCTACTTCCCCAAGGTATAAAGTACAAATTCAAATAGAACCCTGGCTGCTGCTACTACTGGTTTTGAATCCTACCAGGTATGCAATTGCATTCTTTTGATGTCCTTTCCTTGATGTCTGATGTCCTGAACCACTTAAACCATATACTTAGTTGACAGGAGTTCCCCAGGGTTCTATACTACTCCCCCACCTTTTTCTCTCTACACCAAACTTAGGGCATTTTGTAACATACTGAAAGCGTTTGGTTCTTCGGAAGGACTTGGTTGTTTATTTACCAACTTGGGAAAAACTACCTCAGGAAGGTCTCAGTGTTTGCAGTTGTATTAGCCCTCTTTATGACGGGGATAAAGCTCAATTGTAGCGACCAAATAAGTCAATACTGTGTGTGCATTTTTATTCGTTTTCTTTAGCCACTACAGTGGAAAACATTTAAAAACCTGTTGGCTTTCATTTAGTTTGTAACATTTTATGGGACCAAATTTTGTAATTGGAGCTTATGTCTCAAGTTTTTCAAAACACCGTAATGTACAAATACAATGACACTCAGCTGAATCCTAAGTAGCTACCTAAACTATAGTCTGGATTGTATATATTGATAGACTGGATTGGATATATTGATGAATTTCTGTAATTTTGTGATGGGGTTCCAGGTGATGACGTCTGGTTACAGAATGATTTCTTTCGGTCGCAGTTTGTTTTTAATTTCACCTCCAAAAGTAAAGCATTGTCATAAAAAAAACGACTATTACGATCCGTTTCCTGGCCAATACATACTTGCTTAAAAAATGGACTGATAGTTAAATTCAAAGCAGCTAATAATATCGCCAAAGAACTGCCTCATATTGTGAAAAACAATTTCAATATATTGCATGTGTATGATTCATTTTATATTTAATATATATATTGTTCTGGAGCCCTGTCACGTGGTGTAGTGGAATGTTGAGGTAAAGGAATTGAGACTGGTTCAGGTGAAATGTTTGTAAGTACAGCAATAGTTTTGTGATTGGTGGCTGACTGGCAGTACGTTAGGGCTAGTCCCAGTTGTCCGACGCCCAGTTGTCCGACGCCCGGCGACTGCGAAGTGGACTAACAGGGGCAAATGTACGAACGGGCTCTCCTACCGTACTGAGCCTTTCCAACAGACTGTAAAGCACGCGATCTTCATGGCCTGGGCATAAATATAACTATTGCATTCACCACGGCTTCGTAACTAGCGCAGTGCTCCGCCGGCCGCGCGGCCCTGGCCCAAGGTCCGCTGGCCTTCGCGCCGCTTGCAATGTCGTGGACAATAACTGTGACATATAACCATTGTATTGCTCATCAGTACGGTAGGAGAGCCCGTTCGTACCTTTGCCCCTCTTAGTCCACTCTGGGCGTCGGACAACTGGGCGTCAGACAACTGGGCGTCGGACAACTGGGATTTTCCCGTACGTTACACTGGTTTGTCCTGCAACAGCTTGAGGACACTGTCGGTGAACAATGGACTTGAGGTCAAAAGGACAACAGTTTGCAGGAGGGTAAATTAACCTCATTTAGGCCTAGAATTATTGAATGCTTTAACTATTGAAAAATAGCAGATATACAAGCTCGCAGCGTGGCACTGAGTGCTGCGCTGCGAGCTTGTAGATCTGCTATTTTTGAAAAATCACGTTTGTAACTCAAATATTTGCTTCTGGGGGGTCGGCAGCCAAATACATATAATTCTAGGGGTCCTTGACATGAAAGAGTTTGAGAACCACTGACGCTGAAACGTGTTTTTCAAAAAAACCTTATAGAATCGGGTCAAAATTCAAATGTTCACGATTTTTCAAAAATGGCAGATCTACAAGCTTGTGTGAGCTTGTAGATCTGCTATTTTTTAATAGTTAAAGCATAATAAAATAATAATAGGCAATAATGTGTACCCGGTCTAAATGGCTTGACCTCATTTAGGTTCCAATGTAACCAAGAGCAGGGCAGGTCTTTCTAAGAGATACTTTATTTTTTATTGTAGACTTTGGCACTAGCTTTTCTTTCTACCAGAACATTAGTAATCATCAATTAATTAATAGTGATAGTTGTGTTTATTACCGGATACAGCCACTGCAAGTGATCAAAGCTCTGCCACGTTACCCTTTACTGCAATACTTTTTTTTTTTTTTTTTTTTTTTACTTTACCCTGAAAGAACTCCATACCATGATTAATCAAATCCAATAACAATTATGAGGTTGAGTTGTGTTTTTGCAAGCTATTAATTTACAAAGGGAATATACAAATTTGGACATACTTTGTATAAACGCTGTGGGCTACACAGAATGAAAGGTACATAATGAGGTTGTGTGGCAATTAATTTAAAATTCTTGGCTTGTTTTGAGTTGAAAACATCCAGTATGTCATCGTCTTTATGTGTGCCTTTTCTTTGGATCTCTTCCAGCTCCCCTGACATGTTGGGTTGTCAGTCCTTGATATATTTCAATATGTGGGATTGGTCAACTGTACAGCGCCACATAAAAGAATTTCCACTTTAATTATCATGCAACCTTGAGTGTAGATGCTGCATAGAAGGATCAGTATTTGTGTTTTGCACTTTTCAAAGCAGTCTAAAAGAAATAGCCCATTTGAGGTCGGGCAAAGTAAAAAAAAAAAAAAGAAAGACCTAAAAGACGAGGTATTTTATGCTATCAGTAGGAACTATAAGGAATGATATGATTTTGAAAAGCTTTTCTAAAAGGTAAAGATATATATCTATATATATATTCATGAAGTACCTCATAAGCCTGTTATATGCTGCATTGACTTTTTTCATTTATTCTTTCTTTAGCGTACTTCATTATTGTCCAATAAGTTAATTTCCCCCCCTAACGGAGGTTTGAATGTCACTACAGGCTGTGCATTTTGCCATGACTGCTCAAATGTTATTCAAGTCGTTTAAACACCATTATCAGATTTAATGGAGGACGTTATATCTTGTGGCCAAATGATTACATGCCATTTATGCAATTGTCAAACATAATTGATCTAATCTGAATGTCTCAGTCGCAGCCACATAGTTTATACGTGTTGTTTTTTTTCCTGCATACATTTAGTCTAAAGACAAAAAAAAGTTGGGTTTGAGGCTGTTGACGTACACCAACCTTCCAGTGACACCTTCAATGTGACTGTTGACTCAGGTATTGCCATGAAAGGGCTATATCTGCTTCCCTGTCCCACTGTGTCCACGCACACACACCCCCACACCCGCCCGCCCCTTTGTCTTAATATAGCTTTAGAACCACACGTGAGGTACTGCTTGTCGTCTTAGCATTTTTGGCCTTAAATGTTCCACAAATGTATGCACTAGAAATCCACATTTTCTTATAAAGCTCGACTCCCATGAGACGGGCGTATTATTCATGTCATATGTCATCATTATCTACCTCCTATGAATGTAGGGGTGGTCCTGGAACTTGGTCAACTTTAAAACCATGTTGTATTTTATCCTGCTTATTGTTCGTTTAAGAAAGAGAAACACTGACAATCATCCCTAGGTTCTTTACATTTTCCTACGTTTGAGAAATACAAACCATTTCCCTTTATTTTAGTCAAGCAAACAGTTTCCAGGACACTCCGGTTGACTGTTTATGTTCCTCATCAGTCATTGTTTTTTTGTTTTTGTAATTTTTCTGTCATTGTAAGCCATGATGGAGAAGTGAAGTGACCAAAGTCTCTCTTGGCAAAGGCAGCGCTGCACAGTCCTGTAAACTCAAACCTCCCCCTTAATTTGTGTAATTCGAGTTCAGGCTCTTGAGTTTCTCATTTTTATAACCACACCATGCCAAAACTGAAATTGCCGTCATTCCTTTTATGGTGAGTCTTTTAATGTCGCTGGTTTTAATGACAAATGTGTACTTTGTCACACCCGTGTCGCACGACACAAATGGTGTATTTTCTGAAGAAAGAAAAAAAGGTATTTTCAACGCTTTTTCCGTTAAACGGATCATTTTTGCTGTGCGACATGGTGTGCAACAAAGTATAAGTTAAGACTACGTACTACAGATCCACTGCTAAGCTCCTTGTCCATGTTCACATTTGTTGTAAAGTATATGCGTAAGCTTTGGTTTCTATTTTACATTTCCTTTTTTCTTTGTTTTTGTTAACAATTATGCTTACAAACACGATATGCTGTAAACCCCTGTTAGGAAATAATGTGAATACGTATCACTTAATGTAGTTCACTCTTTGGCTTGACTGTAAGATGCGTTAATAAAGATGTAAAAGTTAATTTACCTTGTGATTGGTTTTCTTTCGTTTGTAATTATTTTGCTTAGAAAATATTTTTATTTTAAACAATGAAGGTAAACTAGAAAAGTGCGCTCCTGAGTGCAGGCCTCCGCCACGCCCCCGGTTGCCTACCCAGGGGCTGCACACTTTGGAAGGCCCTTAATGAACAATTGGAATATGAGAAATCTGAATAAGACTGACCTGAGTGAGTTTGTACTGTTTGCGTTATAGTGATCAAATGTACAATAAAAAGTGAAAAAGTAAAATGATCAATACAGTAGGACATTCACGAATAGTGATTTTTTGGTATTCGAATTCTTCGACCTCAAAGTATTCGAATAGTCGAATATTCAACAGGACTGGCCAAACTGTCAAATATTAAGTAAGCCAGAGGCAAACATTGTGAAAATAGCCTTATGGAACCGAGTCACATTAATACCTACAATTCCAAGTGCTTGTCAGGGTGGGGGTCCCCAGTTCAAATATGTTTACTTTGGGGATCACGGCCTAAAAAGGTTTGAGAAGCCCTGGTATAGAGTATTAACAAATTCATACACCAGGGGCATCGACAACTCATTCTTATGACTTACTATCTAGCCAAGCTTTATAAACTATCTTTTTTAAAGAGAAAAAAATAAATAAAATAAAAAAGCGAATATTCGACTTTGGTGAACAACATCGAATTGTGACTTTGATATTCGAATATTTGGTGAATGCCCTACGATACAGCGTGAGGCCTGTCGAAGGAGGCATGTAGGAAAGGGTACTGGCATCAGTCAGAAGTGTGTAGCCAGTAGGGGCCCTGGGCTTATAAGACCGTCGAGGGGAAGTGTCACATGATGCAGTTGAAATACTGCAGTCTGAAACAATCCACGTTCTCTCACCCCCAAAATTGAAATACAAATTGGCTGTGCACTGCTATGTGTTTGTGCAATGTGCAGGGTCCCAAGAGAAGATTTGTTTTGAACATCTAAATTATTTGTATTCTTCCAAACTTAAAGATCTACAAGCTCATCGCTGAACAGTGTAGATCAGCTATTTTTGAATAGCGAATATAAAAATGTGAGCTGATTTTGATGCTATATTTACAAATTAACAATCACCATTAATTATTCAATGTGACTGTTAACGTTATTGAATGTTGTTCACTGATCACAAAAGGGACTTGTAAGACTGATTAAACTTTATTCACTGTAATATTTTCTGAATGAAATGCAATAACACAAACCGTTGACATGGCTGATGTGAAAACATTATAAAAGACAGGGTTATTTGGAACAAGTGGGACGGCATCAGCGTACATTTTGAATGTAATCTTTTCTTTTTTTTTTTTTTTTCTTCAGTGTTGACTATAATCCAACTTCCTCGCCTATTAAATTATAAATTAAACAATTGAAATGTTGATCAAACGCAATTGAAATGTTGATCAAACGGTGAAATTCAAACTAACAAGAATACAAGTAGGGCTTTGGCATACTGTGATACTGTAGAAAAGGATGTACTGTGTATGGGAACAGGCATTGTGCCACATTCACAATGTAAAACATTGGCTTATGTAGATAAAGGTGAAGCCTGACTTAGACTTCGCTGTATGATGGTGTGTGCGCTGAAAATAGATGATCGAATAGCACAGGGGTAACCAGACTAGGGGTCTGAATCTTCCAGTGCACGGGCATTCCAGCAATGATTAAAATAATTGAAACGTAAATGCAAAACTGCCGATCTACAATCAGCGCACAACAGCATTGTTCGGAGTATAAATGAAGCAATAGGATTCTGTGATTACCCCGTTTTAGACCGACTAGGAGACAACAGGATAAATCAAAACAAAGGATCGTGGGGTGACAAAACGCTATGACAATACAAGAGATTTTACTACACAGATGAAACTAGTGAGACTAGTGTAAAAAATACAATTCAAAAATACATCTAGTCAAAATGAAAGGTTAAAGTGAATTGATCCCAATTACATCCTCAACGAGAAATGTTAACCACTTAAAATCCTATATCATGTGTTGACTGGGGTCCCCCAGGGACATTTAGCAAAGTATTGTTTGTTATGGTGGGTCCAGAATAGGGATGCTAGGGTTCAAGTGGTTAAAGAGCAGGGTCCGTTCCAAGTAGGGATGCACCGATATATCGGCCACACATCGGTATCGGCCGATGTTTGCATTATCGGTCAATATCGGTATCGGCAAATAAAGCTGACATTAGCCGATATTTATCTGTTGATAAGCATACATTTTGCGCTGGCTGTGTTGGTTATCTGCAGTCTACCAAGAGAGTAGATTCTGAACAGTTATTTCTTATTTTGTTGATTTATTTGTTTCCCTGGCCCAAAAGGGGGGGAAAAAAACACCAAAACCAAAATAAACTAATATTGGTATCAGTATCGGCTATCGGCTAAATTGTTATTTTAAACATCGGTATCGGCCAAGAATTTCCATATCGGTGCATCCCTAGTTCCAAGCAATGTTTCCCAGTTCTAATCCAGTGCAACATCCAAGATTAAATAATCTGGGGTCAGCTACTTAAACACAGGACATTTCATTTATAGGATGGGAGAAAAAGAAGAACACGACTTCACAGTTGTAAAAAAAACTAGCTCTTGTGGCTACGTTGTGGGATGCTAATTGGCTTCTTTGGCTGTACTGCTCAAAGTTATGTAATCAGTTGTTTCTCCTAGTCTCCGCTTTGGGCTGTGATGGTGACGTGAACTATAAATGAACTATCATCAAGGTGTTTGGTAAAGGTAAAATGACGTTTGCATTAGCATTTGGTCTCAGGGTGAAGACGACTACAAAATCAAACATGACAGCAATAAATTAATTACAAAAGATGGCCTCAATTGTTTGGCCAGATTTTTTCTCTTTTTTTTCTCCAGAATTGCGCATTGGTGTGAATAAAAAGATCTTTCATAAAAAGTTACAAACACTAAAATAAATAAGCGCTCTTTCCCTTTCAGTTTTGAGTAGAAAAAAGGTTGCATGGTATGCAAAGCCTGATGGGAGAAAAAGAGCAACAAGAGAGAAGCACTTCTTTTCTTTTCTTGGTTTTGGCAGAAGTATCTCCCTTGTAAAAGCCTCTTCCCTTCTCTGCTCCTTTCCCCCGGCCTCACAGTCAAACGCACACCCGCGGGTGGTCAGCAGGACCTGGTCGGAGTGAGCTGTGCGGGTTACTGCTGGTGCTGGTGGGGCTCAGTACACCCAGTTGACTGGGACCCACTGGGGCTCCGAGATCAGTTTGTCCACAGCGGCCTGTAACGTCTCGAAAGCCTTGTCCAGGTTGTCATTGACGATGGTCAGGTCAAAGTAGTGGCTGTACGCCCGCTGGATACGTGCACTCTCATCCACGGTCTTCCTCAGGTCCACATCCTAGTGTAACACACAGTACATGTTAGTGTGTGTGTGAGTGTAGCAACATGACACATTCAGGGGTTAAAGTTCTCAGTCCTGGGGACTGATTCAGTCTAGAGGATTCCATAGGGGCCATTTCTGAGATCAGTGCAGCAAAGTGCAGTGCAAAAAAATAAAATAAGGGGGAGGTGTAGCGATGAATGACAAAGTCAAAGAGTATTTGAATAGAATACAACAGAACTTCAGAAGATACTTCTATAAAATGAAGCATGGATTGGCACACACATTCAGTGAAGGCTGTTCAGAACTTAAGGGAAACGCCCCAAATATTGGTGTGCGCTGCACGCACCATGATTCCAAAATCACATATTGGCAAATGAAAAAGTCAGTCTTGGGATTGTTTTTGGCTTTAACCCCTGCAAATTGGTACCAGGGAACTTTTGTTTGCCTGATTTTCAAAATCAGACAAAATTAAGTATACTGTATGTGCAAAGAAATACAGATGTACGACAGTGTTGACTGACCGTGAGCTGTTTGGTGGTAATGCCTGCGTCCACCACGGCTTTGTGCATGCCCTTGAGAGTCTCAAACTCTGGTGCCGCGATGAATACCACATAGGGCATGAACTCCGCTGTCTTCAGCACCTTCAGAGCCTGGAGAGAGACCGCAAGACACGTATGTATCATACGTTAATATTTCATAATTACTGGGTCATTCAAGGACTTTTTTTCTTAAATTGGCAAGGATCAAAGAGTATTATAAAACACTATGCTCTTGGCTAAAGTCAATACAAAATTGTATTTACGCTTATAATTATCATTAGCTATTCAGAACACTCCTCATATAAATAGTGTCCCTTGAGACACAGTTTACTACAAGCCATCAATCCCCACAGCCATTTTGTGAATCTCCCCTATTGCGACCAGAGGTGTAATTTCAGAAAGAAATAGGGGATTGGCAAAAAATACGTTGGCCCCACTTCTAAAATAGAGAAAACAAGCTCTCAACGCATCGGCAAGCGACACGTTGAGAGCTTGCAAAAAGAGAATGTTTGAAAATGTTCACCTATATTATCCTATAACAACATTCCCAGAATAGGGATGCCACATTGAAAGTGGTTAATATATGAATGGTTGCATACAATAAAAAGCGTATCTAGATGATAACACATGTCACATGTAGATGGATGGGCATTGATTGCAATTAAATCAGATTAATCAGAGTTGGGGACAATAAAAAAATAACTGAATGGTTAAACGTGAACACTAGGGGGTGCCAAATCCCTGATGCCCCAAATGACCCCCTGAGTGCGAGTGGTTGGGTCTGGAACCTGTGGGTTGACGTCCAGGATGCAGGTGCGTCCGGCGTCGACCACCTGGTGGATGGATTGGATCTTGGTGCCGTACAGGTTGCCGTCGTACTCGCCGTGCTCCAGGAAGCGGCCGGCCTTCACGTCCACCTCCATCTCCATGCGCGAGGTGAAGTGGTAGGTGTTGCCGTCCAGCTCGTCATCGCGGGGGCGCCGCGACGTGACTGGTGGGAAAACGTTTCGATTTAGGTACGTTTTAACCCATTAAGGCCAGGAACGCGTTATTACTTTAACCACTATTTTATGCTTTAACTGTTAAAAAATAGCAGATATACAAGCTCGGTGCCGCGCTGCGAGCATGTAGATCTGGTATTTTTGAAAAATGGTATCTGCCATTTTTCAATAGCTAAAGTATAAAATAAACCCAGGCCTAAATGGCCTAAATTCACCCCATAAAAAATTATAATTCTCAGCTTTCGATAGGACTACCACTATGGATACAGACACATGATTTCTAAACTGAAGAGGAAGTGAATTCACTTTATTCTGGGTCTATTATAGGTTTGTTTATATTTGCAGGGTTTGTGGTTGTGTTTGGAGTTACAGACGTTGAGAAATAGACCCAACATTTCCAAATAATATATCTCTGCTAACCGAAAACAGAGAGTAACTGGGAAATTTTGATTTAGAAAACTCACTCCTGTACCTTTTACATTTTTTACTTAAATAAAATTGTTTCTCAGGTCAAATATTTATATGAGATTAAACATGTGATTAATTTTGATGAATTAATTCGGCATTGTACATGCTCACAACGCCTCGCAACTGCTATTTTCACAATAGAACTGTGTTATACAAAATGTAATTCCTCGACTCTTAGTGCTCGTAAGGGTGGGGGATCCCCAGTTAAAATATTTTGGGGGTCGCGGCCTGAAAAGGTTGAGAACCACTGCAGTAGATGAGTTGTGTTGTACTCACAGGGGATGGTGGTGCCAAACCGCGTGGGGTGAAGGACCACCAATCGGTTCTTGAGGCTTCGGCGGCCGACTCCCTGAGCACCAATCAGAACCAAGGTCTTCCTCTGGAACGGTGGCATCTTGGCCACTTCCTCATAGATCTGCAGCTCGTGTCTGTCGAACTCTACCCAATCACAGGCCAAATGAAAGAGCCATCAGCCAATCATTTCATGCAGATTCTGAAGACGTCAACCAATGAGAGGGCTAAAACTGAGATCGGAACGCTTACCTGCATTCTTAGCTGTGAGGTACATCATCTTTTTCTTTTTCTTTCCGGTTATTGTGCCGCACAGTATCCCTATGATACACAAACCAATGTAAGTTAGCCATGCACTCCTGTGCTGAAATATTTGTCTTTACACCAGTTGGCCACAAGGGGTCAGACAATGACTCTTAAATGTCTAGTCAGGCTTTCTCTGAAAGCAAAGTGAAAGCTGCAATAATAATAATAAATAAAGATTTATAATAACTAGCCCTTACCCGTTCAAAGATATGAGCTCTGAAATGATGTGCAGTGTGTGGGTTATGGGGTGTGCACTGTGCACACAGTATATGAGGGATGGAAAGTAACTTTAACTGGTGCTTACATGATAATATGTAGGAGCATCAATGTAAGAAATACCCGTTTCGTTTAATGGCTACAGAGATACTGTGTACCGATCTGCATGATTTTTGGACAACATCTATAACGGGGCCAGACAACCCCCCCACCCGCGTGTACACACACACACACACACACACACACACACACAGCTGGTTAAACATGTTGCCTCATGCTAGATGCAGAATAGATAAGCCTCATGCTAGATGCAGAATAGATAGTAGATACACCATAAACATGCTAATATACAGCATATGATTTGTGAAAATGACAAACGGGCTTCACAGTTATGTCAGGTGTGTTCATATGCTTATGGTGATGCGATTTCAGATCAATTGCTCCAGCCATTGAGGAGAAACGCTGTGACAGACACTCAGACACTCAGACATTCCGAAAATTATATGTTAGATAATGCAGGGGTTTGATAATAATGTAGTTCAAAGTGTTTCAATTAGAGAAGATTAAAAAGACACAATAACAAGTCATCATTCATGCTTTCGTAATAACGGTATCCTCAACAAATCATAGTAAAACCTAACTAGTAAGATTCCTCAGGGCGACAAGCAACCTCGCCCTTTAGAGCGAGGTTGCGCCATGTCTTGGCCATCTGGCCAGTGATGTATATCGGACCAGTTACCCATATATGGAGACCCCTGGTACTCATATATGGAGATCCATGTACTGTATATGGAGATATGCTGTGAGAGCCCAAACATGCTTACTCAGTTATTCGTTATGTCTATGACATCTGACATCATACCCTTTTATGCCCATACATCCCTGTCTGTAGAACCAGCAATACGGATATGGGCTGTCTCTTGGCCATATATGGATTCTGTTAGTGTAGTATGTGGCCAATGTGGCCTCCATATATGGGCATTCCCACATGAAGTCCTGTTAGATATGGGCTTAATATTGATGATATCAGGGAACTCCATATATGGGCATAAAAGGGATTCTGTTATTGTGACATCACAGTGAAGCCAGAGCGTGATGTCAGAGCGGCAAACCCATTCTGTTAGAGTGGTTCTCCTGACATTACAGTGATGTCATAGCATGATGTCAGAGCGGCAAACCCATAGACGGTAAAAAATGTACACGTCCAGACGGAGTCAGCATGTGCCGTTTCACATACTAAACTGCAACCTTCGGTCGCAATAAATATTTCAAGGTGACATTCATGGAACACGTAGTTCTTTAGCTGTTTTTTAAATATTTCAGTAGTATGGCTCTCTGACATTTTTTTATTTTTGTGTTCTTTTAGGAAAGTTTGTTCCACGGTGTGGGCGCATCATTTGAGAGTGCTGCGTGTCCAATTTTCTTTTTGGCATGGTTTTAACATATGTAGTTGATGCAACGGAGGACCTCAGACCTCCTGCAGAAACATAAGGCAGTAACGTATGCTAGGCCAAACAGTTTAATGCGTAGGAGGCCTTTAACATCGATTCTGTATGTACTTGTACAGTATGCCACGGGGAGCCAATGCAGTGTGGTGTAGTGCAAGACTGGTGTGATGTGTCCTCTTTTTTTTGGAGCGGTGAGTTCCCAACAAATGGCTTTGTCTGTCCGTATGTCTTCATTAGTATGAACTTGTACCCATTTTGGCCGGAGTTATGTTTCATTAGTACAACTGTGCGTGGCCGGAGTTATGTTTCATTAGTACAACTGTGCGTGGCCGGAGTTATGTTTCATTAGTACAACTGTGCGTGGCCGGAGTTATGTTTCATTAGTACAACTGTGCGTGGCCGGAGTTATGTTTCATTAGTACAACTGTGCGTGGCCGGAGTTATGTTTCATTAGTACAACTGTGCGTGGCCGGAGTTATGTTTCATTAGTACAACTGTGCGTGGCTGGAGTTATGTTTCGTTAGTACAACGGTGTGTGGCCGGAGTTATGTTTCGTTAGTACAACTGAGTTATGTTTCGTTACTACAACAGTTATGTTTCATTAGTACAACTGTGCGTGGCTGGAGTTATGTTTCGTTAGTACAACGGTGTGTGGCCGGAGTTATGTTTCGTTAGTACAACAGAGTTATGTTTCGTTACTACAACAGTACGTGGCCGGAGTTATGTTTCGTTAGTACAATGGTGCGTGGCCGGAGTTATGTTTCGTTAGTACAACTGTGCGTGGTCGGAGTTATGTTTCGTTAGTACAACGGTGCGTGGTCGGAGTTATGTTTCGTTAGTACAACTGTGCGTGGTCGGAGTTATGTTTCGTTAGTACAACAGTACGTGGACGGAGTTATGTTTCGTTAGTACAACGGTGCGTGGTCGGAGTTATGTTTCGTTAGTACAACTGTGCGTGGTCGGAGTTATGTTTCGTTAGTACAACAGTACGTGGCCGGAGTTATGTTTCGTTAGTACAATGGTGCGTGGCCGGAGTTATGTTTCGTTAGTACAATAGTGCATGGCCGGAGTTATGTTTCGTTATGAAAATGTTTGCCTAGCCTTAGGGAGCTTTTTATGTCATTATACTCTGAGGTCCCAAAATAGGGACGTCAGTGTGAAAGTGGTTAAAGACAAAAGAAGACAAGCCATTATGAGAAGTGTGTGTTGAGGTACCTGATCCTTCGAAATCCCGTGGGACAAAGGCTTTCCTCTTCTCCTCCAAGAACTGACTGGGTATTAGGCCTGTGGCACCGCCCACCACTTGGCATGCCTGGCAACGGGACAGAAGGCACACCTCAGAAGTCAGAACATACCACTCCCTGTCCCTGATAGCGCTGGAGTCGCCAAATACTGTGTATACCTATGCTTAGTTAAAATGACAAAATGTCTTTACTCTGTTAAAAGTAAAAGTCTGGTATTAAAAATGTACAAAGAGTAAAAGTACAAAAGTATTGTATCAGAATGTACTTAAAGTACCAAAAGCAGAGTAAAGCAGAATGACCCATTTCACAACGTTTCAAATGTATGAAATGTATATGCATGCTCACAATGCATCGCATCGCGACACATAATGAGCTTGTAGATCGCCTATTTTCAAATGGACGAAATGTTTACAGGACTGAGGTGGTTAATGTATGTTTTAAATAATTATAGTGGAGTAAAAGTACAATGTACTGAAAGCTGGAAATAGCTGTAAAAATATTTTTGGGGGCTCCGCGCCTGGGGACGTCTTAGGCACTCCATGTGTTAAGTACAGTACTTGAGTAAAAGCACTTTCTCGTTACTTTCCACCTCTGGTTAAATGTCAGTGAAAACACATCCTAGCAGCTTGTGTCGGCTCACCTGCCACCAGTTTGGATCCTCTCTGTTGACGATCTGAAGGATGTCGCCTCTCTTGAACACCATCCCCGCCTCTCGACAGGGGATCAGGTTGTCGTGGATGGGGTCGTAGTCAAAGTGTGGTCGCACATAGACCTGTGAGGAAGAGACGACAAGAAAATACTCATAACATCTGTTCTCCTGTAGGCCAGCTTTAGAATAATATCATTGAATTTGGTGAAACTGTAGTTTGTCTCTGGGTGATGCACTCTCTGAGTGGGAGTATAGGATTACAGATATATGGAACTCTTTGGTAAGCACCGCAAAATATAAGAAACATCTACTTTTATCTATTCTATTCATCTGTTTATGGGATATTAGAGGTGTTTCTTTAAAAAACTGATACCTTAAGTCCCATGTTTGGATACAAACTCTGGGGAGTGTACTCAAAGAAAGAATATGAAGACAAACACGTGCACATGACTGCAATATGCGAGGGGTGAAGGTCAGTCACTCAGTCATCCAGACATGCAGTTACGGCGACACATTCACACCCATTATATGGAGTGTCCTGACACAGCTGTTTGCACCATGCCAACAGCAGGCATTTGCCAAGCTGGCTGAGTAGTTTTGGCCCGATGTATTCGCTAAAACAAGCAGCGAGAGGAAGCAATAAAACACATGGCAGTAAAGCACACTGCCTAACACGCCCCGAGCCAGAACGCGGACGGGGATTTGACACGGCGTTCCATTCAGTTCTTCTGCGGTTACAGTCAGTTAAAGGCTCATTAAAATTCCTGTCCCTCATTAAAGTGTATCCAAAAATCTTTGGATAGACAGATTTCATACACGTCTATTCATTAAGAATATTAGCTTTTGTATTCATTTCCCCTAAACCAGTGGTTCTCAAAGTGGATTCCATGGACTTCCATTGACCCATACAAGTCTGTAACTCAATGAGTTTTCAAGGTTCAATGAACACTTTTTATTATTTTTTTGTGATTTCAAGATGACAGAAATAACATGTACAGTGTGTGCGAGAGGGCTTGAGTACAGACAGTGCGAAAGAGAGGAAATACATGGAGTTTGACCCAGATAGCTGCTAGGGTGTTATTAATAGGGCTCTCAGGGTTGATGTGCTGGTGATCGGGAGCTGCCTACGGGACAAAGCACCCGTCCTGTACGCCACTACCACCCAGCATGTGCAGCTGTTACATAAGCGGCCCAGGTTCGCGTGTGTGAATGCCCCGTTGGTTCCCATGCCAGACGTTATCTTCATGCACAGTAAAAAATACTCATTGTTAATTTATACACCTGCGACTTAGAGAGTGTACAAATATAACCACGTTTGTACTAGCCTGGAATCCAGAGGCGAAGTGAGAAATACAAAATACACCGAACGTAGCGTAGCAGGATGGATCCCAGGCTACATTTGTAGACTCCCAGAGTTAAATTAACACAACTACTGTACCAATGTACTGTGTGAGCGGCTGCAGTTGTATACAGTGTGAACGTGTGATGTGTGTGCATTTTTCATGTCCGTTTGTGCTTCCGTGTGTTGTAGCCAACTTGTAGGGATGGGGCGATAAGCGATATCATGATTTACGTTTATCATTTTGTGATAAAAAAGATAATCGTACGATAATCGTATTGTGGAGATTTAATTTATAGTCTTGTGACGCATTGAGAGCTTGTAGATCTGCTATTTTTTGGCAAATGTTCCGCCCCAGGATAATGGATGTTGGGGATATTTCGATTATCGCGATAATATCGTAAATCGCAATCACAATAATAGTGATATGAAATTTTCATTTCGATCCCATCCCTAGTGTGTTGTATCCTGTGTAGAATCCTCTTCTATGTTCATTATTTGGATGACTTGGGTCTCCAATGTTGTTACAATAACAATAACAAAGACATAAGAATAGCAACTATAGTAATACAAGTAGCAAGGAAAATATATGTACATTATTCATAGTACACTTTGAGGTGCTTGAAGGTTTTGTGTGCATGTTGGTAGGTGTTGACTGGTCATTCAGATACAATACTCATCTGCAAGCAGGTGCGAGCTCAGAGAACATAAGAACAGACATGAAGGTAGAGTCACATGATACCTCTGAGGTTTAACGAGCGCACACCTTTGCACAAATCACATTACGTGACTGGCATACTGTATGCGAGTCATTCCTATCCAAGATAGGAATAAGAATGAATGGGAAAAATATTGTTCTAGCAAGCAGTTACCAGTTGCGGTTGAACACAACACATATCTATGATTACCACAGTTTGTGATTAATTATAGTTGTAAGATTATGTACAGATACTGGGATGTGGGCCAAGCCTCAGGCATATTACACCAGTGGGTGTGCCTTCTGTGTGTGTGTGCCTTCTGTGTGTGTGTGTGTGTGTGTGTGTGTGTGTGTGTGTGTGTGTGTGTGTGTGTGTGTGCGTGCGTGCGTGCGTGCGTGTGTGCGCGTGCATGCGTACTACTGTAGAGTTTAAAAAAATCGAACCTCTGTTCGAAGTGGAGCTGTGTGTGTGTGTGTGTGTGTGTGTGTGTGTGTGTGTGTGTGTGTATTGCAGTTGATGCTCAGGGCAGGCTAGACTCAACAGCACCTCTCTGGTCACCCAGGGTTACTACATACAGGCTACATACAGACCCACATACCCACCCACATACCTACACACACGGCCACGTATAGGGAGCTTGTGTTCCACACAGCTCCAAAAATTACCATGAGGGGCCTTCTTGATTTTTTATGGTCTCCACCATGGAGACTAGGGGTTTAAAGCTAACGTGGCTTGGACGAGCGCTATGAACACAGACAGCTGGAGGGCAATATGCGCTAGCAACTCCTAGCTGGGGCAGTACCTGTCACGGCCTGAATGGGAGGAGTAGGAGGGAGGTGCCATGTCCTCTCAGTAGGGGCTCCTCACTGGCAGCTAGTAGGGTACAATAGCTGTGGCAATAAATACAGTGTGTCGGAAGTGTTATGACTAGGTGGATTTTGAAGCTTTATCGAAAAAACTAAAAGCGCATTAGTGAATGGAAACGGGCCAGCCAATAAATGCGAATAAATTATGACGTTCTGGTCCATCGTCCTCCAAGTTAACACTTTCCCCTGCCCTCCATTGTAAGCGTTACCCCACAAAACAAACCGTCTGAACTCCGTGTGTAAATTCCTCCCGTTTTCATAACGTGCCAGGCTGTCAGCTGTAGCTCTTTACAGACTGTTGTGCAAAGACAACCTCCGACAGAACCAGTGGTGGGCAAGGAGGTAAGGAGCGCTTCGCTGTGTTCAGCTGGACCGCGCTGAGTCGTTTCATGCGACCGTCGCTAATTCCAATGACACCCGCAAATGGAAACAGCCTGGGGATCTCCATATATGGGCATAAGGGGGTACCCTAACAGGGCATCATCTGGTAATGCCCATACTGTATATGGACATTTTATTTATTTTATCCTTTATTAATACTAGAAGCAGCGTCTAGTCGGCGACCTGGCCAACTCGGAACAATGTAAATAGGGAATGAATGCCCCGCCCGTTAGGACCCGTTTTGACCATCTGTCTGCCTGTGTCCATTTATGCCCATATATGGAGATATATGGAGATCACTGCAGTTATAGTTCAGGGACCATTTTATGCCCAGATATGGAGATATCTGTCTATCTGCGTCCATGTTATGCCCATATATGGAGTATCTGTCTGTGCCTCCAACTGTGTTGCAGACACAGTGCCGGTTCCCCCTTTAATGCAAACCTCATTTTGCCTGTGTCCATTTATGCCCATATATGGAGATCTTTGACCATCTGTTTGCCTCTGTCCATTTATGTCCATATATGGAGATATCTGTATCTGTCTGTCTGCAATCCATTTTATGCCCATATATGGGGGCATTCATTGAACGCGCGTGCCCGTGGGACGAACGGTTCTCGAGATACGCGGATTACATACATACATACACACTCACAGAGATTTTTTTGTTGACTCATGTGGCGTACGTGATGTCAGAGCCTTTTATGAAGTGATGTCACAATGAGTCAGAGCTTTCGCCGATTTCCTCCGGAACAGCCTGATGTCAACAATCAACCCCGCATAAGGAGATTCCGAACGTTTCGCGCCGGTTCGGGAAAACCGCGCGTCGGGTCGGGTCGAGACCTGGCACTGCACTCCGTGCCGCGGCGGGGAACGCGCGTGCCGAATCTGAAGCCGGTGGGACGAACGGTTCTCGAGATACGCAGATTACAGACACACAGAGACTTCTCGCATTTATAGATAGATATATCCATATACATATGGACTTAATATTAACGTTTTCGGGGAAGGTATAGGGTGTGGTGTAAATCAGAGTAAAGCAGGCTCTTGGGCCTTCGGTCGCAATAAAATGACACAATGCGACATAGATCTGTTCACACAACGCTGTACCGCCTCCAACTGTATACATGTTCCCCATTTTCAACCCTCTTTATTTTGTTTTGACACTTACTTTGGCAATGTAAACGTATGTTTTCTCATGCCAATAAAACTCCTTTGAATTGAAAATTGTGTGTGTGTGTGTGTGTGCGTGCGTGCGTGCGTGCGTGCGTGCGTGCGTGCGTGCGTGCGTGTACCTGCGGTGCTGCGGGTGCATCTCGGTAGCTGGGCAGTATCTTCAGGGTGATTCCTCCGCTGCAGTCTCTCAGCATGTCCTGCAGCTCGGTGGGGTTGTTCCCCACGTCCTTCCCGTTCACCTCCTTGATGACGTCGCCCACATGCAGCAGGCCCTGCCTGTCAATCATCCCACCGTGGAGGATTCTGGCGATGACGAGGTCATCCTTCTCCACGCGGAACGTCACGCCCTGAGAGGAGGAACACGCAGAATGGTTAACCACACACAAAATGGATGTCCGATTCAGCAGTGGTTCTCAAACCTGTGGGTCGGGAGGGACCCCCAATTATTTTTTATTTTATTTTATTTATTTATTTATTTATTTTTGGGGGGGGGGGGGGGGGTCAAATATTAGAGGCAACGTGTTGCAAGGCGTCGTGAGCATGTACATCTGCTGTTTTTTGGGCTTTCATGCCTTTATTGATAGGACAGTAGACTGACAGGAAATGGGGGGAGAGATGGGGAGTGACACGCGGCAAAGGTCGTCCGCATCGGGAATCGAACCGGCGACGACGCATGCGTCGGTGAGCAGAAAAGTACTTCCTCGCTTTCCCTCTGTGTACAGTAAACGGAGTGATTGTGATGGTGTTGATGGTGCAGTATCAGCATGTCTCCACACACGTGATGATGTGGACATGCAGAGCTACACGTTGACATATCAGCTCATACATGACCCTGTTGGTCGTTCACATAGCTTCCACACTCAAACCCTCCAGTCCAAATGGTAGGATGAAAATGTTTATGAATGTAATTTTTTTCCTTTAGCCTTAACTCTAAGGTGCCCTCCACACTAGGCGCAGTTGCCGTCGGGGCTGCCGCTAGGATCAGCGGTGGATGCACCGCGGTAAGACACACTCGCTCAGTGAGTAAACGCCGCGCGGTATTTCACAAAGATGAACACAATCCATCTCTTACCGCCCGCGTACGCATGCACAAACGAGCACGCTCGCGGGGGATTTCACGGGACCGCGCCCGCTCACCTCGCCGCCCCAAAACTTCGCTGCGTGGCCGAAAAAGCCGGCCGCCTCTCATTGAAAATGAATTGTTAGGAGGCGGTGACCGCGTCTAGTGTGGAGGCCACCTTTAGCATAAGTTATACTTAGTTGTGCGCTAGTGTCGCACCAAAAGTAGCAGATTTACAAGCTGTCAATGCATTGTGAGCTTGTAGATCTGGATCAACCTGAATATTTTCCTAATTGTAAACATAATTAAAAACAAGCTATTTTTAACCATAAAACATTCATTTCTGTGGACCGGCAATATGGTACTCCCAACTTCTAATATTCTTGTGGGCACACGCACGCACAAATGAATGCACGCACGCACAGACGCACGCACACACACAATCTTTCTGCTCCTCACCAGTGGCTCTCCGGCCTTCTTGCGGATGCCAATCATGCGCACGGCGTCAGCCTGCATCAGGGCGCTGTTCACAGCCGCGTCATTGGTCGTCTCAGCCTGGGGCGGGACATCGTAACACTTGGAGGCCACGATGTCATGCGCCTCCAGAAGCGACTGAGAGAGTAGAGAGAGAGACAGAAAGAGAGACAAAGACATCATTGCAAGTAAATTTGTAGAACACTAAGTCATTGATATACATATTTTTGTAAATCTCTATGGCAGAATTTTTTGTGTCACCAGTAAACCATGCCCACTGCTATGCTATGGTCTATACCGAAAACCACCACTGAAGTTATGGTTCATCGTAAGTACTCAATGTTTTGAGACCACAATGTGGTTCAACAATCAACATGACAGTGTTGTTCTACAGTCTGGTTCCCAGCAGTGTTAGTTTCGACAGCAAATTTTGATTTAGTTTTAGTCATAGTCTTTTGAATAACACTTTAGTTTTAGTCACATTTTAGTCATCTGAAATGTTTTAGCGTTAGTCTAGTTTTAGTTGGCTAAATATCATACGATTTTGGTCGACTAAATGTACAGTTAATTTGGTAGACTAAAATGTATCTTAGCAGGTTGTGATGGCGTAGTAAATAATGCCTGATTTAAACTTACGTAGCTGCATGCCGAAAATAGCAGATCTATAAGCTCACAAAGCGTCGCGATGCGAACCTGACACCTGGTTCTACTGAATCTCTTCTCCACTAGTCCCCCCTGTAGTGCCGCTACAGACCTCCAATCTCACACCGTGTCGCAGCTGTGACGCGCTGTGACGCCCTGTGGGCTTGGAGGTCGGCTATTTTCGGTACATATTCATGGTCTGGAGAGGGCACTTTTTACAGACGGGTAAAAGGGCAGGGGCTCAAGCCTCCTTTGATGTCTATGTGTGCACGTGCCTGCCCATGATAAACAAGTCCATGACCTCATACAGTCAACACATGATGTCATGCAACGTTCGTCATTTGTGGTCCCAGAGTCCTAGACTACCATGTTAACTACTGTTATTCTATACACGCCGGTCATTAACTGGCTCTCAATTGTGCCATTTAATTGTGTCAAGGGTTTTAAAGGACAACTTTGTTTTTGTACAACAAGGGTTCAAAAGATGTTTGAACCCTTGTTGTTAAATGTTTTCATTTATGGGGGCGCCCGGTGGCCTACTGGTCTAAGCGCATACCATATAGGCATTGATGCCTGGCGGCGTCGCCGGTTCGATTCCCGATCCGGACGACCTTTGCCGCATGTCTCTCCCCATCTCTCCCCCCCTTTCCTGTCAGTCTACTGCACTATCCAATAAAGGCATAAAAGCCCAAAAACTAAAAAAAAAAAATGTTTTCATTTATTGCTTTCTATCTATTTTAGCGATTTTATCGATTTTGATTTCAGTGGGTGGGGGCATGTGTACAAGTGGCTAAATATGTCTTTTTAGACACAATAAGCCCATTCCCAAGATGCACCACAATCTTTCATGGGCAGCTGTGACCTATGGGGCCTAGTAGTGTTACTGTAAATATTAATAAAGAAATCAACGGCTTATTGTGCCTAAAAATACATACAGTATTTAGACACTTGTACGCATGCCCCCACCCACTGAAAACAAAATCGCTAAAATGGCTAAAACGATAGAAAGCAGAAAATGAAAACATCTTAACACTCATCTTTTATTTTCTCTAATTACAATCTAAAATATGAACCCTTGTTGTAAAAAACAAACTTGTCCTTTAAATTGTGTCCCACCAGGTGTCCCAAGTGTTCAACCCATTTAGAACGGGTACAAATTATTGTGTATTATTATTTTATGCTTTAACTATTGAAAAATAGCAGATATACAAGCTCGCAGCGTCTGCTATTTTTCACTGGTTAAAGCATTCAATAATTCTAGGCCTAAATGGGTTAAATTGTGTCCCCCCCTGGTGTCCCAAGTGTTCATTAATCCCCGCTGAAACAGGGGAAACTGGGTGTCCCCAGGAGGACTAGGAGCGTCACCACATGATGTAATGCATCTCTCTGTTTCTCCTCCATTTGTGTCTCTCTGTATAGGTCAACGGGGTCTTATCCTTAAGCTTACAGCATGGACCGTTCTGATTGGTGGGGAGGCTTTGCCTGGCTCAACTGTCTAACTGGTATTGGTTGTGGGCTGTGTACAGTAAATTCTCCTGGATCCCACCACCTGCTAGGCCCCAGGAGGGTTGTTCTCTAGTGCTGTAGGCTTGTCCACTACCGTAAACACAGGCTGTAAATACACTGTCATTATTCTTCTGACTTGATTTTGTCTTTGTAAAAGTTACGACCTTTAGAGTCCCTTTCCCCATGTGTGGCATAAATACAAAAACTAAAAAACAAGGCAAGCCAATCACTTACTCAACTACGAGACCCGCATGTCACGTCCAGTTGTGTGTTCTAGATTCTTTTCGATAATCATTCCTTGCACGACTTGTGCGCGGTCGCGGAGATACAGTACGCCAGCGTGTTTTCAATGGATGACATGGTTTGTACTAGGCTTTCTTTCTTTCAAAAACATTCTGCACGTCATAACAACGTATATAGCATAACGCGGTTGAACACACCACTGGTCATGTCGGGGAATAAGGAACACTGGTTTTATATCACTCAACTTCCCTACATGCTTCCTCGTTGACATAACATGTATTTAGTGAGGCTCTGATCGGCATTTGGCTTGTGATATTACTGTACATCCCTTCTGAGTTGCCTGCTCTGCGTCAAAGCAGGATTCAGTGAGTGCTATCGGAGAAAAAAGAAAAAGAGGAGGGCTGCAGTGTTCTTAAAGTTTGAAGGATAAAAGCAGTCTAGGAAGGTGCTCTTTGGTTAGAAAAGAAAGGAGCCTTCAGAGTAAAAACAGAACTAAACAAAACAGGGAACTCTAACAAAAAGGTTTAAACTGTTATATAAAGTCTAGTTCATCTTTGAACAATTATTAAAACAAGCCAACATGTTTGGCCTTTATGGCCTTCTTCTTCAGGGCATGCAGAAAGGAAGACACCACACAAGCCTATGAGGTTTCTGCCCGACAGTGACGATATTTCAATCTCCAAGTTTCAAATGTGTATGTTTTTTTCCCTGCAAAGTAAAGCCCTGCTTCGTCACACAAGGCCATCTCACAAAAGTAATGAAAACAGCAGATCTACAAGCACACAACGCCTCGCACCGTGAGGCGTTGTGTGCTTGTAGATTGGCTGTTTTCACTAGTTTAGTTCATTTTTTAAATGATAAATACAAAACAAACGGCTTTGGACATACAAGGTTTCCACCCGACAACGACGATATACAAGCCTATGTAGCATCAGCGTAATCACCTCAGCTGAGGAAAAAAGGGATGGCCCAGGACAACAAGATCAGATTTAGTTGTAAAGCACTATATTAATGCTTTGGAGATGTGGAGAGTGCAAGACACTACAAGGACTTTCACAGGTAAGCTTAAAAAATACATTAACCAAACAGAAAACAAGATTTGGGAGAAAGGAAAATCTGAATTAAAGGATTTGACTTATAACCATATAATGAATGCCTTTGGTAATAGTCTTTCCTTTCCCCTGAATATTACTCCCTTCCATGAGCACTGGTGGTTTGAGGCATACCAGTGGAGCTCCTGTAACTTCACTCCAAAAACAAGATTTGTTGTGAATGGGTCTTTAAAGGTAAAGGAAAAGTGAGCTGGTACATCAGCTATAAGTGCTTATAGAATGCCCTATGATCTGTTCACAATAGACTTTTAATGTATGCAGAGTAACATTGAGGTTACATAATGATAAGAGATAACAGGTGAGTACTTTAGGTGTACGGTCTTGTTCCCCAAACAACATGTTGCACACCAAGGTGTTCTGAGTCCACCAGTATGTGCACTGCACGCTACCTGGCCCACTTAAGGCAAGACAACAGCACAATGTGTGCTTGACAATCTGGGACAGAGAGTCTGCTAGGAGCAGACCACTACACTTACCTCATTTTCACTAGGACATACAGTAAAAGTCACCTGTATACTTGCGTGCACGTGCGCATGATTGTTTGTGCCTGTTGTGTGTGTGTGTGTGTGTGTGTGTGTGTGTGTGTGTGTGTGTGTGTGTGTTCCCTGCACGTGTCTGACCTGGAAGTGAGGCTCCTGCAGGATCTTGCAGAGCTCCGTGGCGCTGTCGTCCTTCACTCGCAGACCGTCGATGTCCCCGAGGATCTCCGTCACCAGCTCCATGTTGTTGTCCTGCACCGCCTCCAGCTTCACCTCCTCCAACTTCTCATGGGCCTAAAGGACGGACAGACAGACGGACGGACGGACGGAATGCCCAGGCCGACAGAAGGTTAGAACCCAAAAGGCGCTGTCCTCCCTCTCGCTGATGAGAAAGAGGCAAATTGTGAAGATCTGAGAAGGGTTGTTCATTCTTGTGAGTCTCTCTGTTAGCGTTAAGGTGGGTCTTTGCTTGGATTCACACCAGTCTCGCACAGCGTGTCAGACAGATAATCCCTTGCCGTTTTCTGTGTTAGCTATAGCAACATAAAATATATATTACAGGATATAACTTAAATTAGTTTGGTTAGTAAGAGTTGAGTTGAGCAGCCACTAGATGGTTCGGTTCTGTGTTTAGCCATGGATTGATGTCGAGTGGTGCTTCGATGTTGTCCATCATGTAGAAAAAGGTTCTTCAGCTCTTGTCGCAGACAGGCGTGTGCGTGAGATGAGCACGAACCAGACAATTTCATGATATCTCGCCCACTTGCCGCTCAGCCTGGCAGATTGCCTCCACCTCCCTACCTTCCCACTCGTCTCTCAATTAAAATGAATTACTAGGCGTGTCAGGAAAATCAAATCAAATCAAATAATGTATGAAAGGGTACTTTAAAATTCAGGTCATATGATTGTTGTGCTAGCTAGTGCTAGTGTGTGTGCTTACATGCCTTACTGTGGAGAGAGAAATACATCTGTGTGTATGGTGCAACACTGTGTCCTGGACTGTTTGTGTGTTAGTCAAAGCGTTACTGTACCTTGGCACCAGGCAGGGCTATAGCAAGCAGCTGTTTGGCCTAATTTATACTTTGTGCTACGATGGTGTCACTCTCCAATAACAACTGATCTCCAATCGACAAAAACATGTTTTCCGACAAAGTATAAATTAGGCCGTAGTCTCTGCTCTGTGCTCTCCCTCTCTCTCTCTCTCCTACAGTGTGTGTGTGCTACCTTAGTGAGTGAACGCACAATGGGACTCTCCATGATGCCACGCAGGAAGAGCAGGTCGATGTCTTTGGCTCCCGTGGAGGCGGGCAGCTCGTCCAGGTTATCCAACACCTGCTGCATGGCTGTGTGGATGGAGAGGGACGTAGAGGGATGGATGGAGATAAAGAGAGACAATTATTGGGTTAACTGTGTATGTAATACAAGGCACAGTTCAAATTAGTAGTAAAGGATATTATTAGTGTGGTTGCTATAGAGAGTGTTTCTCAAACATTCAAGTTTCAAGGTTTCCCCTTAACTCTGACAGTGTACCAAATGGTTCCATTTGTACACTGTCAGAGTTACAGACTTGTATGGGTCAATGTAGACCCCCCTAAAGGAACCCACAGAGTCCCTGGAATCCACTTTGAGAACCACTGCACTGGTTCCCAAACAGTGGGTCGTGACCCATTTGTGGGTCACAGACCACATTTTTTGAGTCACGACTTGAGAAAAAAATCCCATTTTATTTCCCTACAAAAAATAAAATATATATTTCAAAAGATGGAAACTCTTTTGAAATATATATCATTTTAATTTTAAAAATAAATACATTGAAGAATTATATACATTTTCAAACGAACAAACATCTAAGAAATTCCATAAATAAAATGTAATAATTAATAGTGAATAAGTATAAGTATAATAAGAAGTAGTGAAAATTGACGTTCTACTTATAAATATGCTATTTTCACTAGTTTTGGTCCTAGGTGAATGTCTAATTTCTCTTTTGGGTCATGGGCTAAAACGTTTGGGAACCACTGCTATAGACAACAACACACTATTGTTCTAGGTCAGAGAACTTTTATGCCAGCTAAAGTAAACCTGTTTTTTGTTAACCTTTTAACTGAAGTTATCTGGGTTGTAAGGCCAGATATCTTGGACAATATAATGTCCAATCAGACAGGATTGGTCATGCTTCACTTGACATCACAATATATAATATAAATGGTAAGACGGAATTCATTTCCCAGTGGATTCCTTGTGACTCACGCCAGTGCAACCACACTTGCAATTTTCCAGAATTTCACCTTTCTAGTTGTTATTATTACTGTTACAAAACGTATTAGAACACACAATGCCATCCTCGAACTCAGACAGCCTATTAATCCGCCGTAGCAAAATTATAAAAAAAAGTACCAGTGATCACTGTTTTGAAACTCCCTTTCTGCAAACGGAAACGTTTTCTTGGGAGTTGGGACCTTGCTCAGTCAGGTCCCCTGTAGTCTTCCTCTGTGTCCTCCTCTGTAATTGATCAAATTTCAAATCCAGCGCTCGTCTTCACCATCGAGCTTTAGCACAATAAGACAATGTCCACGCATTCATTGCATGAAAACAAGACCAGTGATTTAAGTGTCTTCTGGCACCAGATGAAAGTCCTTTGACCAGAGTAGGTCAATACCCACATAGCCTATATTGATCTTTCAAACAGCTTCTGGAACAAATAAGTCAAGTTCAAGTGTAAATCCATTGACAACCGAAGCGAATTCTGTTGTTCAACCAAGCCAGTTCATCCGAGCAGACTCTCTCAACACAGTTTAATGAACATCGATCTTCTCATTTTCTCAAAGTGCCCTGGCTGTGGCTGTGCTGTCTACAGAGAAAGAGGGAGAGGTGTGGAGTGGACTCGGCAGGTATCAGTTAACCCCTTAATGCCAGGGTCTCAACCCCTATTTAAGCCTATGTAAGACCCTTAAAGCCTAGAGATCGCATGTGTGTGTGAATGTGTATACTATGTGCTCTAGCGCTTATGTGGCTGGTGGATGTGTCCTGTCAGCAGTAACAAATGATTAAACCACCACCAGGTGATTTCAACTTTTTTGTCTGTCGATCTCTCTTGTTGTGAAGATGTTTTGCGTTTGCTAGCCTGCAATTACACTTGGTTGGGACTTTGAGTCATGTTCCACCTGAAATCAACAGGCTAACACACTCGAGAAGACATGTCTCATTAAATCAGGTCGGACTGTTTGGAAAAATTAGGGACGCCTCCCCTGCCATGTTGACTCCTGCTGTGATGAAAGCACGACATGGAATGCTGGTAACCGTATTAGTGGCCATACAATTTACCACATTAGCCTGGAGTTCCTATTTAGAGCATGGTAATACAGAATAAGCTTGTCAAAATGTCAAAATCTTTCAATATGGTAAAATGTTTTCAACAATAGCCAATCTACAAGCTGTGAGCTTGCTATTTTCAAATAGCCCCAGGCAGTATAAAATTGGGTGGTGAAAAACAAAAGGTTGCAACCGTCAAGTGAAAGGCATATTCTCCCCCCAAGAATGATACAGCATGTTGTCATGAGCTTGTAAATAATACATGTCTCTTTCACAACGCACTGCTCTGAATGTTAATGTAAATCATGCTGTGTGATAAAGTGAAGAACGTACATGTCTAGTCTCACAGTGCACCCCTGAGTAATATAATTGTACGAATAAGAGCAGAGTGAGAGTGAGTGAGAGAGATCACAGCACAAGGAGGACCGGTTATGGCTTAACCATCTTGAAATTATAGCAATATTCTCTGACAGTGCGTACACACACACACACACACACACACACACACACACACACACACACACACACACACACACACACACACACACACACACACACACACACTACATAAACAGTAAAGCTGCACTCAACATCCAGCCTTAAATATTTATGCTGCTTTCAAGACAAGGGTGGGAGTTTAAACAGCCCAGAAGGCTGTTAACCCATAACGCCTAAATACACAAAAACACTCTCCTGCATAAAAAACACAGTTTACTTACAGTATCTCTCTTAACTGTCTTGTAAGATATGTACTGTAGATAGGATAGATGTGGAATATTTCCTAAAGAACACATGTATGATCGCGCACGGGACACTGCAAATATTATGTCAAACATAGGTCTTACAGCGGTTTTGTGTATGCACAGTCACACACAAAACCATGTGCAAACACAAAAACAGCCATTGAACCACCCTCTTAATTGTAATGCTGAGACCAAACATACACACACGTGACGCATGCATGCACACACGCACGTACTGTACGCACACGTATGTGTGTGTATGTGTGTGTGTGTGTGTGTGTCTGACATGTGTTGAATCCCATACAGAAATCAACATTGTGTACTTCTGAATTCTACGCAAGAAGTTTCTACACATAACATACCAGTACTGTAACTGTGCAATATCCTATGGGATGTTTTGTGTGCGTGTGTGTGTGTGTGTGTGTGTGTGTGTGTGTGTGTGTGTGTGTGTGTGTGTGTGTGTGGGAGGGGGGGGGGGTCTCACATGCAGCTGCCATGGACATAATGTCCCCATGTTCTGAAGGAACCCTATAGACATAATGACATCATGTATAGTGACGTACAGTAGGAGACAACTGTGTCACACGCACACGCACGCACGACACACACACACACACACACACACACACACACACACACACACACACACACACACACACACACACACACACACACACACACACACACACACACTCTCTCTCTCTATCTCTCTCTCTGACTGTGTACTCTAAATTGACCTTGACCCCCCAGTCAGATCTTGTGTCCCCAAACCACAGGAATGTCTGCTCCTCTCAACTCTCTCCTCTGCCCCCCCCCCCCCCCCCCCCCCCCCCCCCCCAAACACACACACATGTGCTGGTGTGTACATTTATTCCTAACCACAATCCCACCACAACATTCTTTTCTATTGCACGCAACGTAGGGGAGGGGACTAAAGCTTGCTTCATAAAGCCTTAACCCTATATAATCCTGTGCAATATGACATAGTGGAGCTCAAGTCTAAACGTATTACTAACCACTTAAGCCCTATATAGTTTGGCGTATGCTGTACGACAGATAACGGAAATAACATCAGAGTTGTACATCGGCATTTTCTGCAATTTTGTGAAATTATTATGAATATTTTTGGAGGTTTTAAAATAATAAAATAATAGTAAAAGCATGGGACCATGGTGCATGACAATAGTATTATTTTTGCTCTGCATTCAATTCACTTCTTTGTTATTATGTTCACTGTTCACCCATTGCTACTATTTTGATTAAAACTTCCTCCAAGCGCTTCTCTTTCTCCCAAACCAACAGTATGCTAATGGTAATGCAGTGACTCACCTTGGCCTGCTTATAGGATCTCCCAGCTCCATTTCTGTCTTGGAATGTGAGAAATATCACACAAGCAAAGATCTATAGCAAACCCTCGTCTTAGCTGTCTGGGAGTAGGTATAAGGGCACGGTCACACATACGCTACAGAATTCTATGAGAGCACAGGGGGTGTACTGTAGCATCCGCTTGCAGTGCTTTGATGCAACACTTTCAACGTGTCTGAAGCATGGAGTTCAACATTGGTGAACTTGGACCGGCTGTCAACTAAGAGGCACCATGGTTAAAGGGGAATTCCGGAGGAGTGCTTTTCTTACGGTAATCTGATGTTATTCCTTCCATTAAGTGGTAGAGGTGAAGAAAAAAGAAACTCAATTTCTACCGAGTTCACTCTGACCGGAGGTGGGAGGGGTCTAACGGCAGTTCGCCTCTTTGCAGCAGCTCTACAGAGTCAAAACTTTTTCCGCAGTGATGGGCAAGCTAATTGGAAAATGTAGTTACCTTAGCTAAAAGTCACACTCGATTAAATATGGCTAAAGCTACAGCGAAGCTATCCCAAAAGAAATGTAGTTACCTAAGCTACAAGCTACATGGTAGCTAGCCAGCAAAAGTAGCTAGCCAAATTGACACAACCTTTTTTCTATTTTCGGTATTAAAATGTCTTAAGTCCTTAAATTGTCACTTCACTGTCATCTGTGGATCTCCCTGGGGCGGGGGGGGGGGGGGGGGGTCAGACGTCTTGAATGTCTCCTCACTATTGGGGACACTATTGCAATTGACTGGTCTATTTCTTTATTTTTCCCAACCGTGATGGGCAAGCTATTTGGAAAATGTAGTAAGCTACATTACTAGTTACTCTGTTCAATATAGCTAAACTACACTACAAGCTTTCACCAGAGAAATGTAGCAAATCTCCGTTACGCTACTTAGAAATGTACAGGTAGTTAAGCTACAGTATGTAGCTCAGCTACTTGTAGCTGGCTAGTGGCTACTGCCCATCACTGTTTTTACACCATTATGAAAGTCAGATGTAAACTAAACAAATTAATTATCGAGCGATACAAATAAGCGATTTAGCATAAAATCCCACCGCTCGCGGGTCGGGGCTGCCAAGGACTCGTTCATGGACATCATAGCGTCAGATTAACATGGTAAAGGGGCTAGTCGAGGAATTCCCCTTTGACTCCACTTGGCAGACATTTAGCTTTTAGATTTCAGTGAACCAAACCACTCCAACGTAAGTCAAATTAACTACACACCAGAAAACCGGCAATGCTCACGACCCGCAAGACAACTTGGGGGAAATTGACGTGTCTGGCGCCTCGGAATGCGTCGTCTGCAACACTTCTGACGCAGATGTGTGACTGTACCCCAAAAAAGCATCGCTGAAGAGTACAGGACCAGCGGTTTATATTTTTGTGGCAGACATGATTTAGATTGAGCGAATATATCCTTTCGGTGGCGCTGGTTAAGGGTCACACTAGATGCTATCACATGCCAAAAACCCTAGGAAAATAAATATATTCCTCTCCAGATGATAGATAGACGTAAGATAAATCTGGCAACCACAATGCTCCTCAGGAATTTAAGTCTTCCCACTCCCACTCAATCTTTTCCTGCACGATCAAAACTGCTTTCACATGGCTGGAATGGGCAATTATCTAACCGAGACACCCTCCCAGTCCCAGCATGTGAATTGTTTTTACGTTCCATCAAACACTCGATCCATTCATAAAATATCTCCCAACAAACTATTTACCTATTCCACGTTTCTGAAAACACCGTACCTCAATCATGCCCATTCTAGTAGGACCCACGCATGGCATCAGCTGGTCTACAATGGAATCCCGCCTCTACAGTACCTCTCTCTGTCCCGTGCCACTTCCCTCACGGCTCTCGTAGCGCCCACTCTCCCTCCGGAAACAAAACTTAAAGTCTGCGAGTTTCTTCTCTCACCTCCGGACGTGTGGGGATCGTCGGCGGGCTGGGCGCTGGGGGGCCTGTGCCCGGCCGGCTCTCCCTCTGCGGGGGCCACATCATCGGGAAGGGGCTCGATCTCCAGCTCCTCGCAGACCCCGTTGGGACAGGCGTCCTCCATGGCCAGCACCATCACAGAGCACTCCTTCTTCCTTCTCCCTTCCAACTACGCTCACACTGACCACTATAGCCAACCTGCTGACCGAGAACAAGCCTGTGTCACACTGAGTGTCTGCTCTTCTCTGCCCTATCAGGGATCCTCTGGCACCACTAACCCGCTAAACACCCAGAGATACAGAGGGAGAGGGGGGGGGGGGGGGGAGAGGGGGGGTTGGGTTGTGCAAGAACAAGAGAGGCAGCACACAAAGCGAGTGACAATGAAGGGGGGATTACGAGCAGGGGATATTAAGAGATATATAGAGAGAGAGGGAAGGAGTGAGGGAGACACAATAGAGGAACACTAGAAAAGACACGGGGAGTTAAAAAAGACCACCAGACAGGAGAGAGAGAGATAGAGAGAGAGACACAGAGAAATAACTGGTTGCATCCACAGATGTGGACACGCAGACCCTCTCTCAACACTAGCTTTAATACTCCTAACCCTCAACCCCCCTCGCTCTGCCACACACATACCCACACCCACACCCACTAATCCCACAATCTCCTCCTGTTGGTGAGCGAGTGCTTGAACACCCCTCCTTTGATGTACTTCACTGCTCTTGACTCCCCACTCCACCCAAAGTGTCCCTGTTGTCTCTAGACCGGTATTTCCAAAACAGTGGGTCGGGACCCATTTTTGGGTCTCAGGCCAATTTTAAGGGTCGTGACTCGTCATTTCAAAGATTAAGACAATAATATATAGATATTTCTTTTAGATCAGAAGTGTATTTTTTCAAAAGTATTTCATAATGCTTTTAAATTTTCACTAGTTTGGGTCAGAGGAAGACAGCAAATTTCTCTTTTTGGGTTACATTTGAGAACCACTGGTCTAGACAGACAAACAGACACAGCGGTTTGCTCCGTCAGTGCCATTACATAAGCAATCTTACGTAAGTCTTTACTGAAGCGTTGTGACCCTAGATCCCCCAGCCCCCTTCCCCTGCAAACAAACTCCTTTTTTTTAAGCACCCTGTTTCCACCTCTCTCTCTCTGCTCCGTCGGCCCCATTCCCCCGGCTGTCCCCCTTTCAGAGAGCAAACTGTGAGGTCATTGACAGCACTCCGCCGGCCAGACAGTGGCCTAGCTGGCACCCCGCTGTGCCAGTGCACAGTGCAGAAACCTCTCAGCGTGTGCCGATTCTGTTTGACTCAATTCCCAGCCGGAGCTCAGCCAAGTCCCGACTGGCATGTGTCAGCTTAATAGAAGAACTGTTTTGCTTTACTTTGCCTTCTCTCTCTCTCTCTCTCTCTCTCTCTCTCTCTCTCTCTCTCTCTCTCTCTCTCTCTTTACGATTCTAACTCCTCTCTCCTCTCTATTCTGAGCTCCTGTCCCTGCTCTAACTGTCTGCGTTTCTGAGAAGAGTGAAGAGACCTGTCTGGCAGGGCTGTTTCTTTTTGGGATGCAGGAAGCATGTGCACGAAAAAAGCACACTCCCGCACTCAATGTTAACCATGTTAATACTTATGTTGCAATGATTTTTTCTCTTCAATGTCTCGCGTTGCCATGGTTACCATAGACTTCCATGTAATTGTGCAATTGTGTAAAAAGTGCACGCCCATGCCTAGATGATGCACCACGTGTGTAGATGCTGTTCACAGCTTTCAAACAAAAAAATCCGCTTGGAAATCCGTTCAGGCATTCATGATTTATGGGCCATTATGTTTTCTACAGATGTAAACAAACATGGCTGCCATGTTTGAAAGAATGGGTTGGTATGGGGGTTAAACATGCAATTTCGCGATCGCGATCATGCCTAATACATTTCTGGAGGTCCAAATTTTTTTTTTGAAAAAAAACATTTTTTTTTTTTTCAAAAACGGCCCAAACTCAGGAAACTCGGGGTTGGCACAGCGTTGGTATCAATACAAACTCGGGAAACTCGGGGTTGGCACCAGATGTGTTAAAGGACAACTTTGTTGTTTTTTTTTTACAACAAGGGTTCATATTTTAGATTGCAATTAGAGAACAGAAAAGATGAGTGTTAAAATGTTTTCATTTACTCCTTTATATTGTTTTAGTGATTTAGTGATTTGTGATTACTTTGTTTTCAGTGGTTGGGGGCATGTGCGCAAGTGGCTAAATATCATGTATTTTTAGACACAATAAGCCCATTCCCAGATGTAACTTATGGGTTGTCCTTTAACCTTATATATATACTTTATTGACCCGGGGTCCCCCAGGGCTCTGTAATTGTTTGGTCCTTTTTTCCCCCCCTACACCAAAATATCTTTCCCGAAAGTAGGTGATCTACTTAGGCGTCTTTTAGGCAGCTATTTATGGTGATGCTGATTTGGTTATCCTGGCCTCTTTTGGTAGGGAATAAGAGCCCTTACGGCAAGTTCTCAATCTGTCAATCTCTATTTGTTTATTGTTGTCGCAAACATTTATTATAGCTAGCTATAAAGATATACAGTAGACAACTCAAAATAACCGATCTACAGTATGAAGCCTTCCACAACTGACTCCACGCTTTTTCTCTAGGTCCATCATGCCTCTCCCACGGTGACAGGACTGCGTTGTGAGATGATCTCTAGGCTGTAATCCTCCCTGCCCCACCCCTACCCGCTCACCACAGCCCAACCATCCCTCCCCCATACTCAGAGTTGGGATTTTAATCCAGACAGAAAAACACAGGATTACGAAATCTCTTTTTTCTCCCCCCCCCCCTCTTTCTGTTGCTCTCTAGCCATTGTTGACCAATGATGTTCGATGAATATAGAAGTTTAATTCGGTGTGCAGCCAGCTCCCGTAACCCAGCACGCACCAAGGAATCCTTTACCTATAGTAGGCTATAGACCATATCAGGACAATGACCATGTAACTCTCTTTGTGACTTTCACTGATTTCACTGATCTGCTTTCTAGCACAAAATGAAGCGTAAGTACAATGAAGCTAACAAAAATCACCCTCATACCAACTGACAGCTCACACTGTGTTAAGTGGACGTTCTGTAAGTGTCATTCAGTAAAACAGTGTTACAGTCCTGATAAAGAGGAGTGCAAAGCTTCCCCACACAGCTGGACTGTGGCTGGACAGCCGAGTGAGGACAAAACACGTACTGGAGCAGCAATCCATAGCGGGACATCAACCCAGATTGTCATTGTAGCAGTGTCATGTTGTATTGCGCTTATAAATAGTGTTAAGAAACAGTGTCTGAGCAAAGCCAAAGAAGCTTGTGATCATGTCGATCTCAAGTCACCAGCCGGCAGCCGCTTCTTTGCACCTGACAATGAGGACTTTCACAGGAAAAGCATAACACACATGGAGGTTCATGTTATCTTCCACAGTTTCCCAACCTGCTGAACCTGAACAACTAGTAGGAGTCGCTAGTGCAGTGATGAAGAACACAAAAATCCCTGATAGTTTTCCACCTGTGAACACTGATAACTGTGTTCTTGGAGTGCCTGGTCGTGCCGCCGCTGTGAATTTTAATAGGATACATGGGCTTATGGGCTAGTATCATCACCCCACCACCCATGAATCCCCATTGCATATAACACAGTTGTCAAAAGAAACCTCAGACACCTTTTAAACCTATAAAAGGGTTTAAAGCAGTGTTTCTCAAAGTGGAAGTTACTCTTACAAGTCTGTAAGAGTCACTTACAAGTCTGTAACTTTGACAGCGTACAAATGGAACCAAATGGACCCGTTAGGGTCCATTTGGTTCACTGTCAAAGTTATGGGGAGACCTTCAAATTTCAAAGTTTGAGAACCACTCAAAGGATTAATAGCATACAACATGTCCAACATCCACAGCAGGGAGTTTGGCAGGGTGGCACCGTCATAGAGTCATGACAGGGTAGGGATTAGGGAACAGGATGTAGAGAGAAAACGATGCTCACCTGTGCTTGTCGGTGAAGCCCAACCCTTGCACGCAGTAGTACTCTTACTGACTCATCAGTCAACCCTGGAGATCTAGACATGGAGAGAGAGACAGCAAGAGAGCGAGTGATAGACAGACAGACAGTGAGGGAGAGAAAGAGAAGAAGACAGAGAGAGGTATGATTTATCACTTTAGGTTGATTTACTGTGCACTGACTTAATTGTTTTAAAATAGCATGTAGATGTGCTCTTTTCGGCGAGTGACACCACCTTCGTATGACGGAGAATAAATTGAGCAACAGACAAAGAAGAGACAGATGGAAAAATACAGTATAAATGACTCATCTTGACAAAGAGGTACACATGCTGTTGCACACATACTCGGGCACATCATCGCTCACACTCAAACAGTGATTGTACGTTGTCCCGGGCTTTAGGAGCGCCAGGGGTCTCGGTCAAAGAGTCTGTTGTTCCTTCAGACGGAGACGGAGGACCGTTCATTGTGTCCTCTGCTGTTCAAGGATGCATGCATCATCAGTTGGCACCAATCCGCCGAAACAGTAAATGACACAGCATTACTACGGCATTCATTAAATGCATCGATTTGTACTACCCTCTCAAAGTTAAATTAACGCTCAAGCTTTTTACTGCAGTGAGCAGCCTTAACCGCTGTCCAGGTTGCTGCCTACACAAATTACACATTTATACCCTCATTCTATATCCCCCATCCACGCACACACACACACACACACACACACACACACACACACACACACACACACACACACACACACACACACACATGCACACACAGTTGTTATGTTTTCTAGCTTCTTTCCACTGCCAATTTGGAAAGTGGACAAAAATAACCTTTCCCCTTTCCATCCCTCATGTGTCCCTCATCTGTCTGTATAAGCCAATTTACACCACTGAACAAACCAAAAATGGGCCCAAAAAGTCTGGACTTTTGCGATTCTGACTTAATAACTCTAAATTAAATAGTAATTGAAAGTCATAATTGTGAGAGAGAGAGAACCCCTCACACACAGACAATTCTCATTCTGGCATTTTTGCTCAGTGGCGGAAATGGGCTTCATCCTTATCCCCCCGTCCCAGTGGTATGGATAATAAATAGTTTGAAACATGATTTTTCTAATGAGCCTGCATAGTTCTGCCAGCGTTAAGCCTGCCTGTGCTCCTCTGAAAGGCCATTATGAGATGGAACATTAGAAAATGCCAAGCTAGCAAAAAGTGAAATTACTGCACATGATTATCACCAAATAACTTGATGGCCCATAAACAACAGATCCCCAGCTCTAATACATGCATCATCACACCCTTCAGTTGACTGTTGTCCTACAGCTTCTCTCTGGTTCATGTCATGCCCTATAATAACTTTGACCCTCCATCATTCAAGCCATGACGTGACGTCCCATGACATATAATGGAACCCAAGTTTTATGCAATCAGACTAAACATGTCTAATGAGAGCCGGATTGAGAAGAAGCCAGACCTCATGTTGCTTTCATGCCTCCTTGCCTTATAGGACCCTTCCTGCTTCTTGTTAGCTGGCTTACCTGCATGCTAGCACTAATTGATTAATTACAGCGCGAGAGAGAAAAACTGGGGTTGAATTTGTGTGTGTGTGTGTATGAGAGAGAGAGCAGCCTGGTTCATTACACAACACAGATTACAATCAGCATGGGCAGACTCATTGGAGGTGATAGATATCCCCTCGAAGAATGTTAATAGAGGAAAAAGCCACCAGGAAAGGACGACTCCTCATCGAATCATCTGCACGACAGAGCACAGGGCCAGGCAGGGTCAAGGTCTGAGTGGAGAGGAGGTGGAGAAGAGAGATGGAGAGGGCTATAAAAACATGACGAGTCCGGAGGAGTACGGGACATTGAGAGAGAGAGCTGCAGAGAAATAGCGGGACAATTTTATTGGAGGCGTTGAAGTGGTATTGTAGTGTTATTGAACACCTCTCCCAAAAGAGGGTCAAGGAGACACTAGGGAAGGATAGACTACACATTAGGAGTCTTCCGGGGGGGGGGGGGGGGGGGAGGGGGGGGGGGCAGAGAGGACAGAAGGAGTTAAGGAAAGTACTCTCAAGTCTTCAAATAGAGAGGGTGAGAGGACAAAAAGCCGCAAGGAAGGGAATAGATGAGTACATCTTGAGAGGTATCCGATAAGGGTGAGAAGCTTCCCGAATGCAAATAACTTTCTCATCAGAGCTACAAGGACATTGTAATTGCTGCAGTGATCGTCACAGGCTAGACAGGTCTGTTCAGCTCGGTATGACTGCTTTCTGCGATTTAAATGGCAAATGTGGACAGTAGATATTCTGGGCAACAAAACAGAGGCATTGCTTGTGTGGTCATGAACCCAATGCGTGTGCATGTACATGTATACACACGCACGCACGCACGCATGCACGCACGCACGCACACACACACGCACACACACGAACACACACACACGCACACACACACACACACACACAAACCTTGTCTCCCTTCGCAGTTGTACCTATTCCCATTCCCACCTTGCGGCACACAAAGACCATTACCAGATCATGGTCACTCGTGGCTGCCATTGGTCAGTCAGCAAGAGGGGACAAGCCAACCAAAGCCCTCCCACTACCCCCGGTTGCCAGGCAGCCAGATGACAGACAGCTCATGAAAGAGGGATTACAGCGGATCAGAGGGTCTGTTTTCGTGTAAAACATAGCATCAGATCATCACTGTTTTCGCCCGGTTAATGGGTGTGTTCCCGTGAGTGTGTGTGCACATGCGCACACGGATACATAGGCAGGCTACATGGAAACACACACATCAGCGCATGTGTGTGTAATGATGCATGGCATGAAAAGCACAAAAATAGACAGTCGCACAAGCTGACATGTAAATTGTACAGTACTACAGTACTGTTACAACATGAGGATCCTGTAAGTTCTCCAGCTACCCATCAATAGATGTAGCTGTGTTGTTCGCCTCTCCACATCAATGAATGCTCTTTAGTGTATTTGCTCTAAAGAGCCTTGGTTGAATAGTGGCAATGGCATGTAGTATCCCTTGGGGGCACATGAAACAGGATTACATGCATGGGACTGTTGGGACACACGCATACAGTGGCTCAGGAGGTAAAGTGGCTGTCTTGGAACCAGAAGATTGCCAATTCGATCCCTGGCGTCTCCTAGCTTCATGTCAAAGTGTCCTTGTGAGTGATGCTGAACCCCTAACTGCTCCATTGATGGATTGATGCCTTGCATAGTTGCTCCCCTATTGGTGGGTGGATGTAACACGCGTCAAAGAGCTGAGGGCTTTAGATAAAGGGTGCTATAGAAACATTGACCATTCATGGAAACGCAAACCATTTACATGTAAGCAAAGTCAAAGGACAACGTCAACAGCAGAGAGAGGGTCACCCTGTTCTATATCTCTCCCCTTGCTCTCTCTCTCTCTCTTTCTGTCTCTCCCCCATGGCCCAAAGTGCATGAGCACTGAGTAATAGCCGTCACTCTGGGTTTCTCTCCTTGACTTGAAAACCATAATGGAGGCAGTTGTAGCCCAGGCCGACTTGGAGCCAAGATGTCCTCCCCCTGGGCCAGGCTGGCTCTGGTTCCTGGGGTAGTAGAAGGCAATTAGGACACGTTGTTGGTGGTGACCCCTTGCTGGAGGCTGTGTGTGGGTGTGTGAGTGTGTGTGTGTGTGTGTGTGTGTGTGTGTGTGTGTGCGTGTGTGCGTGTGCGCGCGCGTGCGTGTGCGTGAGAACATATGTCTAAAGTAGAATGAATAACCCACATCCAACTACCCATCAGCCTCTACATACCACACTGTATTGAGGTCATTCTTTATGTAGCAGGGGTCCCTCAATAAGAAGATTGAACACCAAGATAGGCATCTTAGCAGAATAACATCAAAATAAGTATGATTAATAATAATTTTTCTATTGCTGTCATTGGTAACCATTGACCAGTGACTCAAGTAAAAATCGGTAAAACAATAGAAAGCAGTAGGCCTATATGAAAATAATTTTTACACTCATCTTTTCTTTGCTCTAAGTACCATCTAAAACATGAACCCTTGTTGTAGAAAAACAAAGTTGTCCTTATAATCCACCCGTTAAAAGATGCCTTGTAACAACTAACAACATCTAAAGAGAAATAGCACACATGTCTCTAACAAACAATCTGATTATTAATATATTTACAAGATATTAGGCTATACTCTGTCCTATGTAGCCAATCCACAAGCTGCCCACGCTTCACAGCTTTTAAATTACCTATTTTAGGTGTGGGACACTGTCATACAACTAACACTATTGTGCTATTGGTTTTATAAGTCCACCAGTCAGCCTCAACACTATTTCTTGTGCAGTAATGCTGTGAGCTGCTGTGGAAGACAGCATTATAAGCCTGTCCTCTGCCCATCAGATTCAGCAGTCCTGCCACATAACGAACAGCGATCTTAATGAGCATCTGAAGACACACCTCATTACATCACATCAGTACGCTTGCTTCTCTCTGACCCGGTTCCTGCTAACAGTGTTGATGAAGACATACAGATAGCACAGCAGATAGAATCGAAGGGGAAGTAGTATGACTAATCTAACAGGAAAAATAATGTAACCTAAACATAACATAAATGCCTAGCATAAGAATAGCAGAGCACATATCAGAACTCAACACGTGTAGAACAGAACAGCAAAAGATCTAACCTAACTTAACGGTAATTAAACATAATATAAAAGCAAAAACAACACATCTATGGGTGTAACACTCTTTTTCTACATCTCTCCGTTCTTGTGACCTTGATGCTGACCTTTTACCTGAAAGTTGATCATGTCGTTGGGGCAGCCTAGTTTGCTGATCAGTCCCATCATGTTTAATCAAAAAGCCCATCTGTTCCATATTTTTTACCTTGACTGTGTTACCTTTGAACTTTTCAACCCACAACCACACCCACACACACAGCTGATTACAGTACCCTGCAATGCACGGATGCGGGCAGGATTATACAAATTATATTAACAAAAAATGTGAAAAAGCATGATGATGATGATGAAACATTAGTATG
Organism: Nannobrachium achirus; assembly: GCF_963921795.1. Taxonomy (NCBI): domain Eukaryota; kingdom Metazoa; phylum Chordata; class Actinopteri; order Myctophiformes; family Myctophidae; genus Nannobrachium; species Nannobrachium achirus. Next base: position 47,413,388 of record NC_137819.1, on the reverse strand, counting down.
CTGGTGGAGGGGACAGAGGTGAAGGAAGGGAAAGTGAAAGGCATATCTCTCCTCCACAGACAGCCCCTGCCTTACATAAGAACAGGAGGGTGAAATCAGGCCAGTCAGCAGCCAGTGCAAGCCATGGGCATCATTACCAAATGTTCTAAGCCTTCTCGTACGTAATGCCTCTTTGCTGTCAAGATGGAGGACACTTCAGCACGGCAGAGTTAAGCCTAGTGGTGGGGAAAGTACTCAAATGTTTTACTGAAGTAAAAGTATCAATACTGCAATGTAGGGCATTCACGAATAGTGATTTTTAGTATTCGAATTATTCGACCTCAAAGTATTCGAATAGTTGAATATTCGACAAACTGTCAAATATTAAGTAAGCAAGAGGCGATCATTGTGAAAATAGCAGATCTACATGCGTTGCGAGGCGTTGTGAGAGGCGTTGTGAGCATGTAGATCTGCTATTTTCACAATATTTATCTGCGGAACCGAGTCACATTAAATGTAATACCTACAATTCCAAGTGCTTGTCAGGGTGGGGGACCCCAGTTCAAATATGTTTAGAAAAAAAAGTTTGAGAACCCCTGGTATAGAGCATTAACAAATTCATCCACCAGGGGCATTGACAACTCATTCTTATGACTTTCTATTAGTCAGAGCGTTTCAGGCAAAAATCGTGCACTTTATGAAAGAAGCATGAAATTTGGCACACAGTTAGAACATGCCATATGGAACATTTTTGGCTATAGGGGCATCGCAGATTCGTCTTGGGAAACTTGTGGGAGCCAATCAAAGTTGCTCTCATAGACTTTACTATACAGAAAAATAATACAAAAAATGAATATGCTTTAAGTAGCATGTGAGGGGTCAAACTAGGTGTTTTTCGGGATTCTGAATCCAATGCAAGCATTTGTTTTGCACGAAAAACATTCCTTTCCGAGAACCGGCCGCCACAAAACTTTGAAAAGTAATGACTCATCACTAAACCCATATATGGGGTCCGTTTTTAGCCCAAGGAATGTTTTTCCTGCAAAACAAATGTTTGCATTGGATTCAGAATCCTGAAAAACCCCTAGTTTGACCCCTGACATGCTACTTAAAGCATATTTATTGTTTGTATTATTTTACTCTATAGTAAAGTCTATGAGAGCCCAACTTTAATTGGCTCCCACAAGTTTCCCAAGACAAATCTGCAATGCCCCTATAGTCAAAAATGTTCCATATGGCATGTTCTAACTGTGTGCCAAATTTCATGCTTCTTTCATAAAGTGCACGATTCCATCAAAATACTGCCCGAAACACCTGGACTATATCTAGCCAAGCTTTATAAACCATGAAGAAATACAGTGTATATATTTTTTAAAGAGAAAACAATAAAATAAGCGAATATTCGACTTTGGTGAATAATGTCGAATAGTGAGTTTGATATTCGAATATTCGAATATTTGGTGAATGCCCTACTGCAGGGGTCTTCAACAGGGGGTCCGCGACCCCTAGGGGGTCCGCGGAGGTACTGCAGGGGGTCCGCGAAATTATTGAAAAAAAAAAAAAAAAAAAAAGATTTCAAAAAATGTTTTTTTTCCCACATTTATGTTAAAAAATAAATCATGATTCTATCCATTTTGAATAGCTTGAATACATGATTACTATGCAATTGACAGATTGTTGATATTATTGACATTGGTTCTCAGTTAATAAGTATGTTTAGAAATGGTAGTGGTACGGCCCACCCTGCTCGCTGTAACTTGTACATGTTTAAAATAAAAAATATGTCGTAGCCCCGACCCCCCCACCCTACGAGGTGGTAGGGGGTCCCTGCTCCATCTCCCC